>NC_086452.1:286245219-286374117 GCF_028390025.1 Pseudophryne corroboree | reverse complement strand
GGGACTGTAACAGCGCAGAAACGTGCCCCCCTTTTTCCAGCAGCAGTGTAAGCCATGACGTAGTAAAGAAAAAAAAGTGTTCAGTGAGCTTTAATTTTTTCATCTAATAAGATGGATCATAATAAGCATAAGTCAGTGGTTTCCAAAAAAAATTTTCACGGCACCCCTAGGCCAAAATTGTATTATTGAGAAATGTAAAAATAAATATTACATTAAGTAGATGGCGTTTATATGTCATCCTTAGGGTCAGTCGTGTGGTGAGGGACAAGATTTGCTTCTGTTTGGCCACATATTTTATGACTGGCAGCCACCAGCACTGAATAATTTGAATTGGTCCTGGACCACCAACCCAGGGCACCCCTGCAAGTGTCCGAGGCACCCCAGGGAGCTACGGCACAAAGTTTGGGAACCTCTGGCATAGGCAATACTCTAAATATATTTTCTGCTACAAATATTGTTGGAAGAACAATGATTGCAATTTTAAATGTTTGTTATACAAACAATCTACTCTAGTTTAGTGTAGAGAAAGCTGCCAATTTCTTTCTACAGCATAACTGTAATCAGAAAAAAATAATAAAAATAAAAATCCCAGCAACAGATGTGGGCTAGAGATGTCAGCGCTAACAGCGTTAAAGCTAACAGATCTGCATCTGGCAGACAGTCAAGAAGACAACGCCCTATTGCGGAACACGCATTCTGTAATTTATATGCTGTAAATCAAAGATTGCGACAAGCAATTAATCACTACGATTCCAGTATTAACATACTTTTAGACAATTCTTCAAAGTAATTTGGAAGAAACCTAATTTGTAAGTTACAGTGTAAAATATACTACATCACGGATTAGGTATTTCTAAAGATTCCAGGAAGTTTAAAGTAGGGACAGATTCAGTTGGATACATAGCATATCTATATATCACTTACCCTGTGTGAGGTAAAGGATATGCTTGCTAAAATCCATCTCATTGTATAGGCATCGATATATTAGATTGCAAAGGTTCTTAATGGACTGCACAATATGCAGTGATGAACCAGGTTCCGTAGCCAGAAAGTGTGGGGATATGGTCGTATACAAAAATACAGATAATAGGAGCGGTGGTGTTGTTAAGTAACTGAGTTTTCAGTGAATCCGTGTATGTGTCAAGGCATTCCATAGAATGGATGCAGTCCAAAGAAAGTTTGCTTGGAAGCAAATAATGAGTGTGCATGAGAGACATAGATTTTGTGTGGACTGGCCAGTCTGAATGATATGTTGAGATAAGTAAAGAAATGTACCCAGTATGTGGATGATATACCTTTGTGTTACAAATTATTTGAAGTATTGGTGTCAGATACTAAACAGTTGTGTTTTCTTGCAGAACAGGACACAAGGTGTCGCAAGACAAAAGTCAACGGTGTGCTGACATAGTTAACTACCTAGGTCATTATTTGGCGCTAGGCTAAAGATAGTTAAAACCCTTAGAGGGTGGAGCCTTGGTATACATTTATTGATAGATTATATATGTATGACCAGATGATAAATCTCTAGATACAGTAATTATTTTTTTTTGTAAATGCTATATGCATACATTCAAGTTCATAACCAAAGAAATTATAGAAGGTAATACAATATTACACTTTATCATGAATAAGACATTATGGATACACAGTCAGAGCCAAACTATCAACTTATGTATAAGCAAGAACAAAAGAAAAAACATGTTTAATACTGAGGTTAAGCAGTAGATTTTATATGATGTGTACATTTTACCTCTGACAGTATACAACTTAGATATAAAATGCAATAGTGTAGTTTACAGAGGGATTTCAGATTTAAAGATGTATCCCTTCATTCAATAGGGGATATATGAACCAACAGGGAAATTGTAACAAATGATTTGTTCCATTAAAAAAATGTGTTTATTATGACACATAAACTCACTGACATACTACATACATAAAGTGTATGGGTGAATCTGGACCAGTTAAAGTGACCGTGCAATAGATGTAAATCTGTCACCATATAATAGGATTGCGGTGGGCTAGTTTAAAGAAGCAACATGGGTCCGAGGCTGAAAATAGCCTAGACACCACCGCAGATGGTTTATTCATTCAGCGTATCAGTCCTTTTACTTGCTTCACTGATCCTCGTCACCCGATTCCCCCGTCCAAGAACCTATCCTGGTAGGATTTCCTCTGGTGGCACAGTGATGCCCAGCTCAGAGTGATACAGCTGCATACTTGTCTTCCTCACCCCCAAAAGTGGGGAGTATAAGGAATATAATGTGGATGAGTAAGACAATTATAATGATTTCACACATCATGATTACATCGCATTGCATTTAAAGAAAAAAAAGAAAAAACTGATTAACAGGAGAATAATTTCTCAAGCATCCATAGGGGATAATGGGATAGTGAATTAGTATTATTAATAATAAAGTGTTGTTGCCAATTTTCATTAAGGGGAAATGTCATGAGTTATGCAAATCTAAGGGTAACTAACATGAAATAGATTCACAAGCTTTCTATAATGGGATGAAGTTTAATGGAGAAGTGTACATTGTGTTTTGGCATGGGACCAAAATAACAAATTATGTGATAATAAGAGGGATCGTGATGGTGATAAAGAAAGCTATAGCATGTTTACTGCAGATGGTTGGGTTGATTAAAAACAACATTGTTTTAATACAACATAGTTTAATGCTAAAAAAGGAACTATAGTATGTGTAACAGGTGTTAAGGGGTAATTTGAGAAATGAATAATAAGGCCAGAGGTGTGATCTATTGTTTTACTGATAGAAAGAGTTTATAGGAGTTTGAAAAATATTTTGTGTTTAATATGTGTAATGTTGAGAATAAAAAAAAGTCATAATGTGACAAGGATGGTTTAAAGAATTAAGCATTATTAATCTACAAAAGAGACAGGAAAGGTAGAATTTGAATCATGGCATGGTCCAATCGTTGGTTCAATAGTGGTAGAATTACACCTAAGCCTCTGCTTAGTCTCTCTTCTATATCATTTTTTTGTTATTCTTTTTGGAATCCAGCAAAGATATATTATCTAGAGACTGATTCAAAACTACAAAATGATTTGACGATTCAGATGTGTCACACAAATATTTAAACAGTTACAAGAATATCAAAAGCTGCAAGAACCTTGGAAAGATATTTAACCAACACGAAAACACACAGTCCGGCACAGGACAATCACTAAGAGAGTGAAGACGGTGTTATGGTGAGAAGTTGTTTATGTTTCGGTTCCATTACAGATCGCATAGGATGGTCCTTGGCAAGTACCGCTGGCTACTGATACAGCCGTTGCAAAGGCTGCAGAAGAAGGACACCTAGATCCATGAGCTTGCAATGAAATGAAAAGGTCAGAGACCAGAGCTTAAAGGAACCTAACACTAAAAACTATTGTATGGAGATACAGAGACTTTTACTACTGTTACTACCACAGAGTTGTATTTGAATGAACCCTTCAATCAAGATAGAGATGATTATGATCATTGATAATAGACTATGTGCTTATAAGCTAATATCCTACAGAACTTTTAACATTTCTGAAAGTATACGGGAGCGACATTATTTATAACAGCATTAGGACTTAATTTATTTATTTTTCTTTGAAGAGAGAGCGAGCAAACGTGTGGTGTAGGTATGAGTACTCATCCATTATTGTGGATGGGAATTATTTCAATAAGACCCTTCCTTCCTCTTTTCTTTTCTAAGCAGGAAATCCAGAGGGATTTATAACTGGTGTAACGAACACACACTTTGAAAAACGTGGTTGTGAGTATTATACTCCACTTGAAGACAGATGTATAGATTAATGCATGGATAATTTAAATAATTTAGGATATTATTCTGAGGAGTATCCAGTCCAGCAATACCATTAATTGTTGGAAAGATTTTGGGTACTGCCGCTATATATATTATATTGCTAATTATAATTATAATTGTTAGATATGTATACATAGACACTAGCATTGTATAATAGCAGGCCAAAGTTCTCTATGCAAGTTACATTTGATGTGATTACCAAAACTTTATAGAGTCGTGATAATAGTGAAACACGGTACATGTGTATAGATACAACAGTATCTCAAGAAAGAACCACTGGTGATAATATCAGCTACACATATCAGGTGTATTTCAGTTAATGGAAATAAAATAGGTCAATAATACAGAAAAAAAATTAACTTATGAAGATAGGAAAGATTGACTTAAGGGAATGTGAAAGGATTGTTACAATTGTTACAATACTAACCTAGACATAATGAGTTAGGTATATAAATAGTAAGGGTTACATATGATGTTCATTAAAGTTTATGATTTAATAAATTTATTTTACCAGCAGTAGATTCAAAGGTTAAAAGAAGATATCATACATAACGGGAAATGTTAGTTGTCACTATGTCCTTAGGATATGATATATAATTGGTTACCTATTAATTCTAAAAATGTTTGTTATTTAAGAAGATTGATTTAGCAATTTTATACAAAAACATATATTAACTTGAGAAAAGTTTTCTTGCAGGATGAACTATTCCTAAAAAGAGTAATTGATTCAGTAATCAGGAAACATGTTCCTGCCACCAGAGTATCAATAAAACCTCGAAGTGGTAAAGGTGGCTAATAAGTTCTCCTATGGCTAATAAAGTCGTATTATTAATCAACTGGAAGTTGACGTTTTATTTCATTTAAATTATTGATAACATGATTGAACTTTATAATATGATATTCCAGAACTGTGGACATTTGTGATGATTCCAGGACATTGGACATGAACTATTACGATACCATATTGTTCTACATTCTTTAATACCACAAATTGGAGGATATTGTTGATTTCCGGAAACAGCACTTTGAGCTCACTGCTGTGCTTATTTGACCAAAGACATTACGGATCCTGATACGTGTATTGCCAAGTATATAAAGGAGGTCCATGATATGATATAAAAGAACTTTAACCAAGGCATTATGATATGGACTGGAAAGGATAAATGTTTAAATCCTAGTATTCAATTTTCAGGATTAGGAAAATGTTTTTTAAGTATATTGTATGTGATTGTATGTGTTGATGTATTCTGTGATGAGGTTTATTCTTTGGTGACCCAGATGTGATTATAGCCATTCATCTGATGTTCACCGCCTACAGGTGCGGCCTATGCCGTATTTGGAAAACTACTGCCAGACGCAGAATAGCAATATTACATGAAATGATTATTAGTGAACTATACGTTCCCAGAAATTCTCCTGAGATGACAGGGCACATGGATAATGTCCCTGATCAAAGGGTGGAGCTGTCGAATACTGTGACAGAGGCAACCTGCTGAAGGTCTAACAGTTATATATATGTACTACGGGATAGTACGTATATTATGTATACAACCAATAATCACAATATCAAAAGGTTCTCATATTCACTAGTATAGTATAAAGGCATAAGAGAATCCATCTTGATTCTAGCTAGATGATACAGCAAATTCATCTTGAACTTTTTACACACTGAGAGACGAGAAAAACAACTTTCTTGGCAGTATTAATTCCACATACGCACATCCGAAAAGCTCACAGTGTCCAGCTTAATTCCTAATATGGACACAGTTGAAGATCACGAGTATCTTTGAGTATTCTTGACAATTGTCCTAATATTGCATAACACTATTGCATAACACTGTATTCCAGATGCATGAAATCATATGGGAGGATTTATATAAGAATGGGGCGTAACTGTGTATTATATAAAACTCATTGTTGTTACGTGTATCTGTTGTTAAAAGGATTTGACCCAGGCTGAGAGGATGTTATCTCTCCCCTGTATACGGGCGTGGCCTTTTTAATAAATAATAATTGATTTTTATAAATCCATTTTCAATTCATTCTTTTACCTAACAACCCAAACAGCAACAAGATTGTTAATTTAGTTAACCCTAGGAAATTCAACAGCTGCATTGTAGTTGTGCGCAGTATTATAGTAGGAGGACAGTGCAGAATTTTGCTGACCACTAGTACATATATAGCAGTACGGTACAGTAGTCCATAGTTCTACCTCTGTGTCGTCTAGTATACTATCCATATCTGTGCTGCATTGTAGTTGTGCACAGTATTATAGTAGGAGGACAGTGCAGAATTTTGCTGACCACCAGTATATATATAGCAGTACGGGGCAGTAGTCCATTGCTCTACCTCTGTGTCGTCAAGTATACTATCCATATCTGTGCTGCATTGTAGTTGTGCGCAGTATTATAGTAGGAGGACAGTGCAGAATTTTGCTGACCACTAGTACATATATAGCAGTACGGTACAGTAGTCCATAGTTCTACCTCTGTGTCGTCTAGTATACTATCCATATCTGTGCTGCATTGTAGTTGTGCACAGTATTATAGTAGGAGGACAGTGCAGAATTTTGCTGACCACCAGTATATATATAGCAGTACGGGGCAGTAGTCCATTGCTCTACCTCTGTGTCGTCAAGTATACTATCCATATCTGTGCTGCATTGTAGTTGTGCGCAGTATTATAGTAGGAGGACAGTGCAGAATTTTGCTGACCACTAGTACATATATAGCAGTATGTTACAGTAGTCCATAGTTCTACCTCTGTGTCGTCTAGTATACTATCCATATCTGTGCTGCATTGTAGTTGTGCGCAGTATCATAGTAGGAGGACAGTGCAGAATTTTGCTAACCACCAGTATATATATAGCAGTACGGTACAGTAGTCCATTGCTCTACCTCTGTGTCGTCATGTATACTATCCATCCATACCTGTGCTGCATTTTAGTTGTGCGCAGTATATAGTAGGAGGACAGTGCAGAATTTTGCTGACCACCAGTATATATATAGCAGTACGGTTCAGTACTCCATTGCTCTACCTCTGTGTCGTCAAGTATACTATCATTCCATACCTGTGCTGCATTGTAGTTGTGCACAGTATTATAGTAGGAGGACAGTGCAGAATTTTGCTGACCACCAGTATACATATATAGCAGTATGGTACAGTAGTCCATTGCTCTACCTCTGTGTCATCAAGTATACTATCCATATCTGTGCTGCATTGTAGTTGTACGCAGTATTTGAGTAGGAGGACAGTGCAGAATTTTGCTGACCACCAGTATATATATAGCAGTACGGTACAGTAGTCCATTGCTCTACCTCTGTGTCGTCAAGTATACTATCCATATCTGTACTGCATTGTAGTTGTGCACAGTATTATAGTAGGAGGACAGTGCAGAATTTTGCTGACCACCAGTATATAAATAGCAGTACGGTACAGTAGTCCATTGCGCTACCTCTGTGTCATCAAGTATACTATCCATATCTGTGCTGCATTGTAGTTGTGAGCAGTATTATAGTAGGAGGACAGTGCAGGATTTTGCTGACCACCAGTATATATATAGCAGTACGGTACAGTAGTCCATTGCTCTACTTCTGTGTCGTCAAGTATACTATCCACATATGTGCTGCATTGTAGTTGTGCGCAGTATTATAGTAGGAGGACAGTGCAGGATTTTGCTGACCACCAGTATATATATAGCAGTACGGTACAGTAGTCCATTGCTTTACCTCTGTGTTGTCAAGTATACTATCCATCCATACCTGTGCTGCATTGTAGTTGTGAGCAGTATTATAGTAGGAGGACAGTGCAGAATTTTGCTGACAACCAGTATATATATAGCAGTACGGTACAGTAGTCCATTGATCTACCTCTGTGTCGTCAAGTATACTACACATATCTGTGCTGCATTGTAGTTGTGCGCAGTATTATAGTAGGAGGACAGTGCAGAATTTTGCTGACCACCAGTATATATATAGTAGTATGGAACAGTAGTCCATTGCTCTACCTCTGTGTCATCAAGTATACTATCCGTCCATACCTGTGCTGCATTTTAGTTGTGCGCTGGACTGTATATAGTAGGAGGACAGTGCAGAATTTTGCTGACTACCAGTTTATATATAGCAGTATGGTACAGTAGCCCATTGCGCTACCTCTGTGTCGTCAAGTATACTATTCATATCTGTGCTGCATTGTAGTTGTGCGCAGTATTATAGTAGGAGGACAGTGCAGAATTTTGCTGACCACCAGTATATATATAGCAGTACGGTACAGTAGTCCATTGCTCTACCTCTGTGTCGTCACGTATACTATCCATCCATCCATACCTGTGCTGCATTTTAGATGTGCGCAGTATATAGGAGGACAGTGCAGAATTTTGCTGACAACCAGTATATATATAGCAGTACGGTACAGTAGTCCATTGCTCTAACTCTGTGTCGTCAAGTATAATATCAATCCATACCTGTGCTGCATTTTAGTTTGTGCGCAGTATATAGTAGGAGGACAGTGCAGAATTTTGCTGACAACCAGTATATATATAGCAGTATGGTACAGTAGTCCATTGCTCTACCTATGTGTCGTCAGGTATACTATCCATATCTGTGCTGCATTGTAGTTGTGCGCAGTATTATAGTAGGAGGACAGTGCAGAATTTTGCTAACCACCAGTATATATATAGCAGTACGGGACAGTAGTCCATTGCTCTACCTCTGTATCGTCAAGTATACTATCCATATCTGTGCTGCATTGTAGTTGTGCGCAGTATTATAGTAGGAGGACAGTGCAGAATTTTGCTGACCACTAGTACGTATATAGCAGTACGGTACAGTAGTCCATAGTTCTACCTCTGTGTCGTCTAGTATACTATCCATATCTGTGCTGCATTGTAGTTGTGCGCAGTATCATAGTAGGAGGACAGTGCAGAATTTTGCTGACCACCAATATATATATAGCAGTATGGTACAGTAGTCCATTGCTCTACCTCTGTGTCGTCAAGTATACTATTCATACCTGTGCTGCATTGTATTTGTGCGCAGTATTATAGTAGGAGGACAGTGCAGAATTTTGCTAACCACCAGTATATATATAGCAGTACGGTACAGTAGTCCATTGCTCTACCTCTGTGTCGTCACGTATACTATCCATACATACCTGTGCTGCATTTTAGTTGTGCGCAGTATATAGTAGGAGGACAGTGCAGAATTTTGCTGACCACCAGTATATATATAGCAGTACGGTACAGTACTCTATTGCTCTACCTCTGTGTCGTCAAGTATACTATCATTCCATACCTGTGCTGCATTGTAGTTGTGCACAGTATTATAGTAGGAGGACAGTGCAGAATTTTGCCGACCACCAGTATACATATATAGCAGTACGGTACAGTAGTCCATTGCTCTACCTCTGTGTCATCAAGTATACTATCCATATCTGTGCTGCATTGTAGTTGTACGCAGTATTTGAGTAGGAGGACAGTGCAGAATTTTGCTGACCACCAGTATATATATAGCAGTACGGTGCAGTAGTCCATTGCTCTACCTCTGTGTCGTCAAGTATACTATCCATATCTGTACTGCATTGTAGTTGTGCACAGTATTACAGTAGGAGGACAGTGCAGAATTTTGCTGACCACCAGTATATATATAGCAGTACGGTACAGTAGTCCATTGCGCTACCTCTGTGTCATCAAGTATACTATCCATATCTGTGCTGCATTGTAGTTGTGAGCAGTATTATAGTAGGAGGACAGTGCAGGATTTTGCTGACCACCAGTATATATATAGCAGTACGGTACAGTAGTCCATTGCTCTACTTCTGTGTCGTCAAGTATACTATCCACATATGTGCTGCATTGTAGTTGTGCGCAGTATTATAGTAGGAGGACAGTGCAGGATTTTGCTGACCACCAGTATATATATAGCAGTACGGTACAGTAGTCCATTGCTCTACCTCTGTGTTGTCAAGTATACTATCCATCCATACCTGTGCTGCATTGTAGTTGTGAGCAGTATTATAGTAGGAGGACAGTGCAGAATTTTGCTGACAACCAGTATATATATAGCAGTACGGTACAGTAGTCCATTGCTCTACCTCTGTGTCGTCAAGTATACTACACATATCTGTGCTGCATTGTAGTTGTGCGCAGTATTATAGTAGGAGGACAGTGCAGAATTTTGCTGACCACCAGTATATATATAGCAGTACGGAACAGTAGTCCATTGCTCTACCTCTGTGTCATCAAGTATACTATCCGTCCATACCTGTGCTGCATTTTAGTTGTGAACAGTACTGTATATAGTAGGAGGACAGTGCAGAATTTTGCTGACTACCAGTATATATATAGCAGTATGGTACAGTAGCCCATTGCGCTACGTCTGTGTCGTCAAGTATACTATCCATATCTGTGCTGCATTGTAGTTGTGCGCAGTATTATAGTAGGAGGACAGTGCAGAATTTTGCTGACCACCAGTATATATATAGCAGTACGGTACAGTAGTCCATTGCTCTACCTCTGTGTCGTCACGTATACTATCCATCCATCCATACCTGTGCTGCATTTTAGATGTGCGCAGTATATAGGAGGACAGTGCAGAATTTTGCTGACAACCAGTATATATATAGCAGTACGGTACAGTAGTCCATTGCTCTAACTCTGTGTCGTCAAGTATAATATCAATCCATACCTGTGCTGCATTTTAGTTTGTGCGCACTATATAGTAGGAGGACAGTGCAAAATTTTGCTGACAACCAGTATATATATAGCAGTATGGTACAGTAGTCCATTGCTCTACCTATGTGTCGTCAGGTATACTATCCATATCTGTGCTGCATTGCAGTTGTGCGCAGTATTATAGTAGGAGGACAGTGCAGAATTTTGCTGACCACCAGTATATATATAGCAGTACGGGGCAGTAGTCCATTGCTCTACCTCTGTGTCGTCAAGTATACTATCCATATCTGTGCTGCATTGTAGTTGTGCGCAGTATTATAGTAGGAGGACAGTGCAGAATTTTGCTGACCACTAGTACATATATAGCAGTATGGTACAGTAGTCCATAGTTCTACCTCTGTGTCGTCTAGTATACTATCCATATCTGTGCTGCATTGTAGTTGTGCGCAGTATCATAGTAGGAGGACAGTGCAGAATTTTGCTGACCACCAGTATATATATAGCAGTACGGTACAGTACTCTATTGCTCTACCTCTGTGCGTCAAGTATACTATCATTCCATACCTGTGCTGCATTGTAGTTGTGCACAGTATTATAGTAGGAGGACAGTGCAGAATTTTGCTGACCACCAGTATACATATATAGCAGTACGGTACAGTAGTCCATTGCTCTACCTCTGTGTCATCAAGTATACTATCCATATCTGTGCTGCATTGTAGTTGTACGCAGTATTTGAGTAGGAGGACAGTGCAGAATTTTGCTGACCACCAGTATATATATAGCAGTACGGTACAGTAGTCCATTGCTCTACCTCTGTGTCGTCAAGTATACTATCCATATCTGTACTGCATTGTAGTTGTGCACAGTATTATAGTAGGAGGACAGTGCAGAATTTTGCTGACCACCAGTATATATATAGCAGTACGGTACAGTAGTCCATTGCTCTACCTCTGTGTCGTCACGTATACTATCCATCCATACCTGTGCTGCATTTTAGATGTGCGCAGTATATAGTAGGAGGACAGTGCAGAATTTTGCTGACCACCATTTTATATACAGCAGTACAGTACAGTAGTCCATTGCTCTACCTCTGTGTCGTCAAGTATACCTGTGCTGCATTGTAGTTGTGCGCAGTTTTATAGTAGGAGAACAGTGCAGGATTTTGCTGACCACCAGTTTATATATAGCAGTACGGTACAGTAGTCCATTGCTCTACCTCTGTGTTGTCAAGTATACTATCCATCCATACCTGTGCTGCATTGTAGTTGTGAGCAGAATTATAGTAGGAGGACAGTGCAGAATTTTACTGACAACCAGTATATATATAGCAGTACGGTACAGTAGTCCATTGCTCTACCTCTGTGTCGTCAAGTATACTACACATATCTGTGCTGCATTGTAGTTGTGCGCAGTATTATAGTAGGAGGACAGTGCAGAATTTTGCTGACCACCAGTATATATATAGTAGTACGGTACAGTAGTCCATTGCTCTACCTCTGTGTCATCAAGTATACTATCCATATCTGTGCTGCATTGCAGTTGTGCGCAGTATTATAGTAGGAGGACAGTGCAGAATTTTGCTGACCACCAGTATATATATAGCAGTACGGTACAGTAGTCCATTGCTCTACCTCTGTGTCGTCACGTATACTATCCATCCATCCATACCTGTGCTGCATTTTAGATGTGCGCAGTATATAGGAGGGCAGTGCAGAATTTTGCTGACAACTAGTATATATATAGCAGTACGGTACAGTAGTCCATTGCTCTAACTCTGTGTCGTCAAGTATAATATCAATCCATACCTGTGCTGCATTTTAGTTGTGCGCACTATATAGTAGGAGGACAGTGCAGAATTTTGCTGACAACCAGTATATATATAGCAGTATGGTACAGTAGTCCATTGCTCTACCTCTGTGTCGTCAGGTAGACTATCCATATCTGTGCTGCATTGTAGTTGTGCGCAGTATTATAGTAGGAGGACAGTGCAGAATTTTGCTGACCACCAGTATATATATAGCAGTACGGGGCAGTAGTCCATTGCTCTACCTCTGTGTCGTCAAGTATACTATCCATATCTGTGCTGCATTGTAGTTGTGCGCAGTATTATAGTAGGAGGACAGTGCAGAATTTTGCTGACCACAAGTATATATATAGCAGTACGGTACAGTCGTCCATTGCTCTACCTCTGTGTCGTCAAGTATACTATCCATATCTGTGCTGCATTGTAGTTGTACGCAGTATTTGAGTAGGAGGACAGTGCAGAATTTTGCTGACCACCAGTATATATATAGCAGTACGGTACAGTAGTCCATTGCGCTACCTCTGTGTCATCAAGTAAACTATCCATATCTGTGCTGCATTGTAGTTGTGAGCAGTATTATAGTAGGAGGACAGTGCAGAATTTTGCTGACCACCAGTATATATATAGCAGTACGGTACAGTAGTCCATTGCGCTACCTCTGTGTCATCAAGTAAACTATCCATATCTGTGCTGCATTGTAGTTGTGAGCAGTATTATAGTAGGAGGACAGTGCAGGATTTTGCTGACCACCAGTATATATATAGCAGTACGGTACAGTAGTCCATTGCTCTACTTCTGTGTCGTCAAGTATACTATCCACATATGTGCTGCATTGTAGTTGTGCACAGTATTATAGTAGGAGGACAGTGCAGGATTTTGCTGACCACCAGTATATATATAGCAGTACGGTACAGTAGTCCATTGCTCTACCTCTGTGTTGTCAAGTATACTATCCATCCATACCTGTGCTGCATTGTAGTTGTGAGCAGTATTATAGTAGGAGGACAGTGCAGAATTTTGCTGACAACCAGTATATATATAGCAGTACGGTACAGTAGTCCATTGCTCTACCTCTGTGTCGTCAAGTATACTACACATATCTGTGCTGCATTGTAGTTGTGCGCAGTATTATAGTAGGAGGACAGTGCAGAATTTTGCTGACCACCAGTATATATATAGTAGTACGGAACAGTAGTCCATTGCTCTACCTTTGTGTCATCAAGTATACTATCCGTCCATACCTGTGCTGCATTTTAGTTGTGCGCAGTACTGTATATAGTAGGAGGACAGTGCAGAATTTTGCTGACTACCAGTATATATATAGCAGTATGGTACAGTAGCCCATTGCGCTACCTCTGTGTCGTCAAGTATACTATTCATATCTGTGCTGCATTGTAGTTGTGCGCAGTATTATAGTAGGAGGACAGTGCAGAATTTTGCTGACCACCATTATATATATAGCAGTACGGTACAGTAGTCCATTGCTCTACCTCTGTGTCGTCACGTATACTATCCATCCATCCATACCTGTGCTGCATTTTAGATGTGCGCATTATATAGGAGGACAGTGCAGAATTTTGCTGACAACCAGTATATATATAGCAGTACGGTACAGTAGTCCATTGCTCTAACTCTGTGTCGTCAAGTATAATATCAATCCATACCTGTGCTGCATTTTAGTTTGTGCGCAGTATATAGTAGGAGGACAGTGCTGAATTTTGCTGACAACCAGTATATATATAGCAGTATGGTACAGTAGTCCATTGCTCTACCTATGTGTCGTCAGGTATACTATCCATATCTGTGCTGCATTGTAGTTGTGCGCAGTATTATAGTAGGAGGACAGTGCAGAATTTTGCTGACCACCAGTATATATATAGCAGTACGGGACAGTAGTTCATTGCTCTACCTCTGTGTCGTCAAGTATACTATCCATATCTGTGCTGCATTATAGTTGCGCGCAGTATTATAGTAGCAGGACAGTGCAGAATTTTGCTGACCACTAGTACATATATAGCAGTACGGTACAGTAGTCCATAGTTCTACCTCTGTGTCGTCTAGTATACTATCCATATCTGTACTGCATTGTAGTTGTGCGCAGTATCATAGTAGGAGGACAGTGCAGAATTTTGCTGACCACCAATATATATATAGCAGTATGGTACAGTAGTCCATTGCTCTACCTCTGTGTCGTCAAGTATACTATCCATACATGTGCTGCATTGTATTTGTGCGCAGTATTATAGTAGGAGGACAGTGCAGAATTTTGCTAACCACCAGTATATATATAGCAGTACGGTACAGTAGTCCATTGCTCTACCTCTGTGTCGTCACGTATACTATCCATCCATACCTGTGCTGCATTTTAGTTGTGCGCAGTATATAGTAGGAGGACAGTGCAGAATTTTGCTGACCACCAGTATATATATAGCAGTTCGGTACAGTACTCTATTGCTCTACCTCTGTGTCGTCAAGTATACTATCATTCCATACCTGTGCTGCATTGTAGTTGTGCACAGTATTATAGTAGGAGGACAGTGCAGAATTTTGCTGACCACTAGTATACATATATAGCAGTACGGTACAGTAGTCCATTGCTCTACCTCTGTGTCATCAAGTATACTATCCATATCTGTGCTGCATTGTAGTTGTACGCAGTATTTGAGTAGGAGGACAGTGCAGAATTTTGCTGACCACCAGTATATATATAGCAGTACGGTGCAGTAGTCCATTGCTGTACCTCTGTGTCGTCAAGTATACTATCCATATCTGTACTGCATTGTAGTTGTGCACAGTATTACAGTAGGAGGACAGTGCAGAATTTTGCTGACCACCAGTATATATATAGCAGTACGGTACAGTAGTCCATTGCGCTACCTCTGTGTCATCAAGTATACTGTCCATATCTGTGCTGCATTGTAGTTGTGAGCAGTATTATAGTAGGAGGACAGTGCAGGATTTTGCTGACCACCAGTATATATATAGCAGTACGGTACAGTAGTCCATTGCTCTACTTCTGTGTCGTCAAGTATACTATCCACATATGTGCTGCATTGTAGTTGTGCGCAGTATTATAGTAGGAGGACAGTGCAGGATTTTGCTGACCACCAGTATATATATAGCAGTACGGTACAGTAGTCCATTGCTCTACCTCTGTGTTGTCAAGTATACTATCCATCCATACCTGTGCTGCATTGTAGTTGTGAGCAGTATTATAGTAGGAGGATAGTGCAGAATTTTGCTGACAACCAGTATATATATAGCAGTACGGTACAGTAGTCCATTGCTCTACCTCTGTGTCGTCAAGTATACTACACATATCTGTGCTGCATTGTAGTTGTGCGCAGTATTATAGTAGGAGGACAGTGCAGAATTTTGCTGACCACCAGTATATATATAGCAGTACGGAACAGTAGTCCATTGCTCTACCTCTGTGTCATCAAGTATACTATCCGTCCATACCTGTGCTGCATTTTAGTTGTGCGCAGTACTGTATATAGTAGGAGGACAGTGCAGAATTTTGCTGACTACCAGTATATATATAGCAGTATGGTACAGTAGCCCATTGCGCTACCTCTGTGTCGTCAAGTATACTATCCATATCTGTGCTGCATTGTAGTTGTGCGCAGTATTATAGTAGGAGGACAGTGCAGAATTTTGCTGACCACCAGTATATATATAGCAGTACGGTACAGTAGTCCATTGCTCTACCTCTGTGTCGTCACGTATACTATCCATCCATCCATACCTGTGCTGCATTGTAGTTGTACGCAGTATTTGAGTAGGAGGACAGTGCAGAATTTTGCTGACCACCAGTATATATATAGCAGTATGGTACAGTAGTCCATTGCTCTACCTATGTGTCATCAGGTATACTATCCATATCTGTGCTGCATTGTAGTTGTGCGCAGTATTATAGTAGGAGGACAGTGCAGAATTTTGCTGACCACCAGTATATATATAGCAGTACGGGGCAGTAGTCCATTGCTCTACCTCTGTGTCGTCAAGTATACTATCCATATCTGTGCTGCATTGTAGTTGTGCGCAGTATTATAGTAGGAGGACAGTGCAGAATTTTGCTGACCACTAGTACATATATAGCAGTACGGTACAGTAGTCCATAGTTCTACCTCTGTGTCGTCTAGTATACTATCCATATCTGTGCTGCATTGTAGTTGTGCGCAGTATCATAGTAGGAGGACAGTGCAGAATTTTGCTGACCACCAGTATATATATAGTAGTACGGTACAGTAGTCCATTGCTCTACCTCTGTGTTTATCAAGTATACTATCCATCCATACCTGTGCTGCATTGAAGTTGTGCGCAGTATTATAGTATGAGGACTGTGCAGAATTTTGCTGACCAACAGTTTATGTTTAGCAGTACGGTACAGTAGTCCATTGCTCTACCTCTGTGTCGTCAAGTATACTATCCATATCTGTGCTGCATTGTAGTTGTGTGCAGTATTATAGTAGGAGGACAGTGCAGAATTTTGCTGACCACCAGTATATATATAGCAGTACTGTACAGTAGTCCATTGCTCTACCTCTGTGTCGTCAAGTATACTATCCATATCTGTGCTGCATTGCAGTTGTGCGCAGTATTATAGTAGGAGGACAGTGTAGAATTTTGCTGACCACCAGTATATATATAGCAGTACGGTACAGTAGTCCATTGCTCTACCTCTGTGTCGTCACATATACTATCCATCCATACCTGTGCTGCATTTTAGTTGTGCGCAGTATATAGTAGGAGACCAGTGCAGAATTTTGCTGACCACCAGAATATATATATAGCAGTACGGTACAGTAGTCCATTGCTCTACCTCTGTGTCCTCAAGTATACTATCCATACATGTGCTGCATTGTAGTTGTGCGCAGTATTATAGTAGGAGGACAGTGCAGAATTTTGCTGACCACCAGTATATATATAGCAGTACGGTGCAGTAGTCCATTGCTCTACCTCTGTGTTGTCAAGTATACTATCCATCCATACCTGTGCTGCATTGTTGTTGTGCGCAGTACTGTATATAGTAGGAGGACAGTGCAGAATTTTGCTGACAACCAGTATATATATAGCAGTACGGAACAGCATTCCATTGCTCTACCTCTGTGTCGTCAAGTATACTATCCATATCTGTGCTGCGTTGTAGTTATGCGCAGTATTATAGTAGGAGGACAGTGCAGAATTTTGCTGACCACCAGTATATATATAGCAGTACAGTACAGTAGTCCATTGCTCTACCTCTGTATCATCACATATACTATCCATCCATACCTGTGCTGCATTTTAGTTGTGCGCAGTATATAGTAGGAGGACAGTGCAGAATTTTGCTGACCACCAGTATATATATAGCAGTACGGTACAGTAGTACATTGCTCTACCTCTGTGTCATCAAGTATACTATACATCCATACCTGTGCTGCATTGTAGTTGTGCGCAGTATTATAGTAGGAGGACAGTGCAGAATTTTGCTGACCACCAGTATATATATAGCAGTACGGTACAGTAGTCTATTGCTCTACCTCTGTGTCGTCAAGTATACTATCCAAATATGTGCTGCATTGTAGTTGTGCGCAGTATTATAGTAGGTGGACAGTGCAGAATTTTGCTGACCACCAGTATATATATATATATATAGCAGTACGGTACAGTAGTCCATTGCTCTACCTCTATTTCGTCAAGTATACTATCCATATCTGTGCCGCATTGTAGTTGTGCACAGTATTATAGTAGGAGGACAGTACAGAATTTTGCTGACCACCAGTATATATATAGTAGTACGGTACAGTAGTCCATTGCTCTACCTCTGTGTTTATCAAGTATACTATCCATCCATACCTGTGCTGCATTGAAGTTGTGCGCAGTATTATAGTAGGAGGACAGTGCAGAATTTTGCTGACCAACAGTTTATGTATAGCAGTACGGTACAGTTGTCCATTGCTCTACCTCTGTGTCGTCAAGTATACTATCCATATCTGTGCTGCATTGTAGTTGTGTGCAGTATTATAGTAGGAGGACAGTGCAGAATTTTGCTGACCACCAGTATATATGTAGCAGTACGGTACAGTAGTCCATTGCTCTACCTCTGTGTCGTCAAGTATACTATCCATATCTGTGCTGCATTGTAGTTGTGCGCAGTATTATAGTAGGAGGACAGTGTAGAATTTTGCTGACCACCAGTATATATATAGCAGTACGGTACAGTAGTCCATTGCTCTACCTCTGTGTCGTCACATATACTATCCATCCATACCTGTGCTGCATTTTAGTTGTGCGCAGTATATAGCAGGAGGACAGTGCAGAATTTTACTGACCACCAGTATATATATAGCAGTACGGTACAGAAGTCCATTGCTCTACCTCTGTGTCGTCAAGTATACTGTCCATCCATACCAGTGCTGCATTGTAGTTGTGCACAATTTTATAGTAGGAGGATGGTGCAGAATTTTGCTGACCACCAGTATATATATAGCAGTATGGTACAGTAGTCCATTGCTCTACCTCTGTGTCGTCAAGTATACTATCCATATATGTGCTGCATTGTAGTTGTGCGCATATTATAGTAGGAGGACAGTGCAGAATTTTGCTGACCACCAGAATATATATATAGCAGTACGGTACAGTAGTCCATTGCTCTACCTCTGTGTCCTAAAGTATACTATCCATACCTGTGCTGCATTGTAGTTGTGCGCAGTATTATAGTAGGAGGACAGTGCAGAATTTTGCTGACCACCAGTATATATATAGCAGTACGGTGCAGTAGTCCATTGCTCTACCTCTGTGTTGTCAAGTATACTATCCATCCATACCTGTGCTGCATTGTAGTTGTGCGCAGTATTATAGTAGGAGTACAGTGCAGAATTTTGCTGACCATCAGTATATATATAGCAGTACGGTACAGTAG
Source organism: Pseudophryne corroboree (assembly GCF_028390025.1). Lineage (NCBI taxonomy): Eukaryota > Metazoa > Chordata > Amphibia > Anura > Myobatrachidae > Pseudophryne > Pseudophryne corroboree. The sequence goes on along the minus strand of NC_086452.1, from coordinate 286,354,914 downwards.
TCCATTGCTCTACCTCTGTGTCGTCAAGTATACTATCCATATATGTGCTGCATTGTAGTTGTGCGCAGTATTATAGTTGGAGGACAGTGCAGAATTTTGCTGACCACCAGTATATATATATAGTAGAGATGAGCGAGGTTCGGTTTTACTCGGTTCTCAAAACGGCATCTTATTGGCTATCCAAAACACGTGACATCCGTGAGCCAATAAGATGCCGTTTTGAGAACCGAGTAAAACCGAGTAAAACCGAGTAAAACCGAACCCGCTCATCACTAATATATAGCAGTACGGTACAGTAGTCCATTGCTCTACCTCTGTGTCGTCACATATACTATCCATATATGTGCTGCATTGTAGTTGTACGCAGTATTATAGTTGGAGGACAGTGCAGAATTTTGCTGAGCACCAGTATATATATAGCAGTACGGTACAGTAGTCCATTGCTCTACCTCTGTGTCGTCAAGTATACTACACATATCTGTGCTGCATTGTAGTTGTGCGCAGTATTATAGTAGGAGGACAGTGCAGAATTTTGCTGACCAGCAGTATATATATAGTAGTACGGTACAGTAGTCCATTGCTCTACCTCTGTGTCATCAAGTATACTATCCGTCCATACCTGTGCTGCATTTTAGTTGTGCGCAGTACTGTATATAGTAGGACAGTGCAGAATTTTGCTGACCACCAGTATATATATAGCAGTATGGTACAGTAGTCCATTGCGCTACCTCTGTGTCGTCAAGTATACTATCCATATCTGTGCTGCATTGTAGTTGTGCGCAGTATTATAGTAGGAGGACAGTGCAGAATTTTGCTGACCACCAGTATATATATAGCAGTACGGTACAGTAGTCCATTGCTCTACCTCTGTGTCGTCACGTATACTATCCATCCATACCTGTGCTGCATTTTAGATGTGCGCAGTATATAGGAGGACAGTGCAGAATTTTGCTGACAACCAGTATATATATAGCAGTACGGTACAGTAGTCCATTGCTCTAACTCTGTGTCGTCAGGTATACTATCCATCCATACCTGTGCTGCATTTTAGTTGTGCGCAGTATATAGTAGGAGGACAGTGCAGAATTTTGCTGACAACCAGTATATATATAGCAGTACGGTACAGTAGTCCATTGCTCTACCTCTGTGTTGTCAAGTATACTATCCATCCATACCTGTGCTGCATTGTAGTTGTGCGCAGTATTATAGTAGGAGGACAGTGCAGAATTTTGCTGACCACCAGTATATATATATATATATATATAGCAGTACAGTACAGTAGTCCATTGCTCTACCTCTGTGTTGTCAAGTATACTATCCATCCATACCTGTGCTGCATTGTAGTTGTGCGCAGTATTATAGTAGGAGTTCAGTGCAGAATTTTGCTGACCACCAGTATATATATAGCAGTACGGTACAGTAGTCCATTGCTCTACCTCTGTGTTGTCAAGTATACTTTCCATCCATACCTGTGCTGCATTGTAGTTGTGCGCAGTATTATAGTAGGAGGACAGTGCAGGATTTTGCTGACCACCAGTATATATATAGCAGTACGGTACATTAGTCCATTGCTATACCTCTGTGTTGTCAAGTATACTATCCATCCATACCTGTGCTGCATTGTAGTTGTGAGCAGTATTATAGTAGGAGTACAGTGCAGAATTTTGCTGACCATCAGTATATATATAGCAGTACGGTACAGTAGTCCATTGCTCTACCTCTGTGTCGTCAAGTATACTATCCATATATGTGCTGCATTGTAGTTGTGCGCAGTATTATAGTTGGAGGACAGTGCAGAATTTTGCTGACCACCAGTATATATATAGTAGTACGGTACAGTAGTCCATTGCTCTACCTCTGTGTCATCAAGTATACTATCCGTCCATACCTGTGCTGCATTTTAGTTGTGCGCAGTACTGTATATAGTAGGAGGACAGTGCAGAATTTTGCTGACCACCAGTATATATATAGCAGTATGGTACAGTAGTCCATTGCGCTACCTCTGTGTCATCAAGTATACTATCCATATCTGTGCTGCATTGTAGTTGTGCGCAGTATTATAGTAGGAGGACAGTGCAGAATTTTGCTGACCACCAGTATATATATAGTAGTACGGTACAGTAGTCCATTGCTCTACCTCTGTGTCATCAAGTATACTATCCATATCTGTGCTGCATTGTAGTTGTGCGCAGTATTATAGTAGGAGGACAGTGCAGAATTTTGCTGACCACCAGTATATATATAGCAGTACGGTACAGTAGTCCATTGCTCTACCTCTGTGTCGTCACGTATACTATCCATCCATCCATACCTGTGCTGCATTTTAGATGTGCGCAGTATATAGGAGGGCAGTGCAGAATTTTGCTGACTAGTATATATATAGCAGTACGGTACAGTAGTCCATTGCTCTAACTCTGTGTCGTCAAGTATAATATCAATCCATACCTGTGCTGCATTTTAGTTGTGCGCACTATATAGTAGGAGGACAGTGCAGAATTTTGCTGACAACCAGTATATATATAGCAGTATGGTACAGTAGTCCATTGCTCTACCTCTGTGTCGTCAGGTATACTATCCATATCTGTGCAGCATTGTAGTTGTGCGCAGTATTATAGTAGGAGGACAGTGCAGAATTTTGCTGACCACCAGTATATATATATAGCAGTACGGGGCAGTAGTCCATTGCTCTACCTCTGTGTCGTCAAGTATACTATCCATATCTGTGCTGCATTGTAGTTGTGCGCAGTATTATAGTAGGAGGACAGTGCAGAATTTTGCTGACCACCAGTATATATATAGCAGTACGGTACAGTAGTCCATTGCTCTACCTATGTGTCGTCAAGTATACTATCCATATCTGTGCTGCATTGTAGTTGTACGCAGTATTTGAGTAGGAGGACAGTGCAGAATTTTGCTGACCACCAGTATATATATAGCAGTACGGTACAGTAGTCCATTGCGCTACCTCTGTGTCATCAAGTAAACTATCCATATCTGTGCTGCATTGTAGTTGTGAGCAGTATTATAGTAGGAGGACAGTGCAGAATTTTGCTGACCACCAGTATATATATAGCAGTACGGTACAGTAGTCCATTGCGCTACCTCTGTGTCATCAAGTAAACTATCCATATCTGTGCTGCATTGTAGTTGTGAGCAGTATTATTGTAGGAGGACAGTGCAGGATTTTGCTGACCACCAGTATATATATAGCAATACGGTACAGTAGTCCATTGCTCTACCTCTGTGTCGTCAAGTATACTATCCACATATGTGCTGCATTGTAGTTGTGCACAGTATTATAGTAGGAGGACAGTGCAGGATTTTGCTGACCACCAGTATATATATAGCAGTACGGTACAGTAGTCCATTGCTCTACCTCTGTGTTGTCAAGTATACTATCCATCCATACCTGTGCTGCATTGTAGTTGTGAGCAGTATTATAGTAGGAGGACAGTGCAGAATTTTGCTGACTACCAGTATATATATAGCAGTATGGTACAGTAGCCCATTGCGCTACCTCTGTGTCGTCAAGTATACTATTCATATCTGTGCTGCATTGTAGTTGTGCGCAGTATTATAGTAGGAGGACAGTGCAGAATTTTGCTGACCACCAGTATATATATAGCAGTACGGTACAGTAGTCCATTGCTCTACCTCTGTGTCGTCACGTATACTATCCATCCATCCATACCTGTGCTGCATTTTAGATGTGCGCAGTATATAGGAGGACAGTGCAGAATTTTGCTGACAACCAGTATATATATAGCAGTACAGTACAGTAGTCCATTGCTCTAACTCTGTGTCGTCAAGTATAATATCAATCCATACCTGTGCTGCATTTTAGTTTGTGCGCAGTATATAGTAGGAGGACAGTGCAGAATTTTGCTGACAACCAGTATATATATAGCAGTATGGTACAGTAGTCCATTGCTCTACCTATGTGTCGTCAGGTATACTATCCATATCTGTGCTACATTGTAGTTGTGCGCAGTATTATAGTAGGAGGACAGTGCAGAATTTTGCTGACCACCAGTATATATATAGCAGTACGGGACAGTAGTCCATTGCTCTACCTCTGTGTCGTCAAGTATACTATCCATATCTGTGCTGCATTGTAGTTGTGCGCAGTATTATAGTAGGAGGACAGTGCAGAATTTTGCTGACCACTAGTACATATATAGCAGTACGGTACAGTAGTCCATAGTTCTACCTCTGTGTCGTCTAGTATACTATCCATATCTGTGCTGCATTGTAGTTGTGCGCAGTATCATAGTAGGAGGACAGTGCAGAATTTTGCTGACCACCAATATATATATAGCAGTATGGTACAGTAGTCCATTGCTCTACCTCTGTGTCGTCAAGTATACTATCCATACATGTGCTGCATTGTATTTGTACGCAGTATTATAGTAGGAGGACAGTGCAGAATTTTGCTAACCACCAGTATATATATAGCAGTACGGTACAGTAGTCCATTGCTCTACCTCTGTGTCGTCACGTATACTATCCATCCATACCTGTGCTGCATTTTAGTTGTGCGCAGTATATAGTAGGAGGACAGTGCAGAATTTTGCTGACCACCAGTATATATATAGCAGTACGGTACAGTACTCTATTGCTCTACCTCTGTGTCGTCAAGTATACTATCATTCCATACCTGTGCTGCATTGTAGTTGTGCACAGTATTATAGTAGGAGGACAGTGCAGAATTTTGCTGACCACCAGTATACATATATAGCAGTACGGTACAGTAGTCCATTGCTCTACCTCTGTGTCATCAAGTATACTATCCATATCTGTGCTGCATTGTAGTTGTACGCAGTATTTGAGTAGGAGGACAGTGCAGAATTTTGCTAACCACCAGTATATATATAGCAGTACGGTACAGTAGTCCATTGCTCTACCTATGTGTCGTCAAGTATACTATCCATATCTGTGCTGCATTGTAGTTGTACGCAGTATTTGAGTAGGAGGACAGTGCAGAATTTTGCTGACAACCAGTATATATATAGCAGTATGGTACAGTAGTCCATTGCTCTACCTCTGTGTCGTCAGGTATACTATCCATATCTGTGCTGCATTGTAGTTGTGCGCAGTATTATAGTAGGAGGACAGTGCAGAATTTTGCTGACCACCAGTATATATATAGCAGTACGGTACAGTAGTCCATTGCTCTACCTATGTGTCGTCAAGTATACTATCCATATCTGTGCTGCATTGTAGTTGTACGCAGTATTTGAGTGGGAGGACAGTGCAGAATTTTGCTGACCACCAGTATATATATAGCAGTACGGTACAGTAGTCCATTGCGCTACCTCTGTGTCATCAAGTAAACTATCCATATCTGTGCTGCATTGTAGTTGTGAGCAGTATTATAGTAGGAGGACAGTGCAGAATTTTGCTGACCACCAGTATATATATAGCAGTACGGTACAGTAGTCCATTGCGCTACCTCTGTGTCATCAAGTAAACTATCCATATCTGTGCTGCATTGTAGTTGTGAGCAGTATTATTGTAGGAGGACAGTGCAGGATTTTGCTGACCACCAGTATATATATAGCAATACGGTACAGTAGTCCATTGCTCTACCTCTGTGTCGTCAAGTATACTATCCACATATGTGCTGCATTGTAGTTGTGCACAGTATTATAGTAGGAGGACAGTGCAGGATTTTGCTGACCACCAGTATATATATAGCAGTACGGTACAGTAGTCCATTGCTCTACCTCTGTGTTGTCAAGTATACTATCCATCCATACCTGTGCTGCATTGTAGTTGTGAGCAGTATTATAGTAGGAGGACAGTGCAGAATTTTGCTGACTACCAGTATATATATAGCAGTATGGTACAGTAGCCCATTGCGCTACCTCTGTGTCGTCAAGTATACTATTCATATTGACAATGCTAAGTTCCTTTGTCGTATAACAACCCTTTATGAAGCTAAGAACACTGTACGCTGTTTACTTAAGAAGTACCGTAATGGTACACTAGTTGCGTAACGATCGCTCAGCCGTAGGCGAGACGCTCAAGCGTCACGTTCGCTCACGGCCCAGCGATCACAGGACACGTTATTGGTTATGTCTAGGGTAATGATTCGCTATGGCGTAGCTTACGCTCGAGACCACGAGGAGGTCACCAGCGATGCAGACGCTCACAACACTATACCTTTATGATAAAACCTTATACCAATGAAATACACTGAATACCTTAATGTGAGTACAGGGTGTAAGTGCAACCTTGTGTAACCTGACTAACTACAAAGCTGCTTGAGCGTCACCGACGCTCAAGTGAACACTTAACACTATAGGAAATACACAGATACTGGTTTAGGTTCCAAAGCCTATTAACTGTATTATATCTAATATACTTGTAAAAGGGGATAACAGTACAAATGATACACTACAATATAACAGAGACTTCCTAACCACAGAACTAAACAATAAATACAAAAAGACAATACTACACTGACCTAAATGCAATACAATACAATACTATCTAATACAATACAATACTAGCCTAGTCTAGGGGAGATATGAGAGAACAGAACAGAGAGAGAGAGAGAGAGAGAGAGAGAGAGAGAGATTGGCTCACAGAAAGACAATGATAACGGAGAGAAACTTACGCACAAAGGGTATGATCGCCTGCGCCTCGATATCCAGCTCCCGGCTATCAGCAGATAACCGTTGATGAGAGAGTGAGAGCTGGATGTGGTCGGTCTGCCTATTTATGCCCCACACACAATGCTATCTCCTGGTCTTACAATCCCATTGTCCATTGGCCGAAGGAATTCGGCCCTGCATCATAACAAAAGGTCATAGGGTGATTCATACAGGTGGGCTGTGACGATTTCCAACAGCTCAGGTGGGTGGGAAACTGGGTTTCCCGCCGCATACCTGAGTATGTGTAATTAATAGAAATGGACATAAACTTCTTATGTCCATAACTATTCGCACGAGCGATTAATACGCTCCAAACCAACACCGGAATATTGCTAATTAAATACTCTTCCGATGGGTACCAAACACTGCTGTATGATTCCTGTTAGACCCTTCGTACGATATAAAGAGGGATTCCTCAGCTCTGGGACATTGTATTTTAACCAAACTTTCAGAATCTATCAAAGGGACCATGATCTATAAACTACATTAATTGTGAAAATATGTAACGAATGAGTCGCACGCTACGACTACATAAACTCTACCGTAAATACGCATACCGCGCCTGCGAGTGCACGCTATTGCGGGTATGCGCCTCCACGGGAGAGCGTACGCACGCGCAGCGCGGACCAGTGTGTGGTGCAAATATGGCAACGTGCATTGGGACATTTTTCTGACTTTGACAGTCCACCCTTTGGCAGTCAATAATAACTGCCACAAAACATTTAAGGAGAAAAATGTAAGTCAGGGGTTAATTGATTTCCATGGTTGGGTAGGGGAGGAGAGAGGAGAAGGTGTGAAGAGGGTATGACCTAGTGAGATAGCAGAAGCATGTGTGTATGAATCCATGTTTGGGGGGTCATGTATCATCGTGCCGTACGTGTTGTAAATCAAGCTTCGAGGTATTGCGAAGTATACATTTGAATTCCTTCTTATCCTGTGGTACAGGTCTGTGGATGGGCTGTCAAACTCTACCGAGCTCATTTCGGCTGTGGTTGTAACAAAATGGGGATGCACATTTTAGTTGATGATACATGAATGGGGGAGGTATGTGGTTGCTGATATCTGTGCCTGTATTCCCTATCGTCTATGTGTGTCGTTACCTGAGGGTTGTAGAGATGAAGATAAAGAACACTTACGAAAAATGCAATGATATTCTATGTCAGGGAAATGTACATCCGTCGTCGAAGTTGTTTTCGGTATCTGTTGAGAGTCGTCCTCTTTGCGCTGTATTGCTCCTTAGGCATGAGCAAATAGCTTTGTCTAAGCCATCAGATTTACAAAAATGTTGGGCTAGCGTGAGTTTAAAGATACTAGGGAAACTGGGGATCCATGGCAAAGTTCATCAAGTGTCCATATTTAAAGTTGTCAAATCTTCTTCTTTGGTGCTTGTCTGTTGTCTGTATACATCTCGTCTCGTCAGCTTCCTCGTCCAAGGGGGTCTTTGTATCTTGGAGAAAAGCAGAAAGACAGGTGAAAGAAACGGACCGTATAATCGCATTTTCATCACATTCTGGTTTCTATCATTGGGTCATAAATCAAATCCAGGTTAATTACAGTTTCCTCACTCCTCAAGCTCATCACTTTTGTACTTTGTTTGCACCTCATTAAAGCCTGCCCGCATCTAAATATCAATCCAATCGATATAACGACACCTAAGATACATAGTAGAAACTTTCCAACATCCATTATGACTCCTTGAGCCCAGTCTCCTAAACCGGAGAACCAATTTCGCGGGTTCAACCATGACACCCAACTAGTCAGCTCATTACCTACAGCAGCAATGGTGAGATTGTGTTTTCGACGAAATTCCCACTTCAATTGGAGAATATCGTCCATCTTTTGGTCTATGACCTCTACCGGATCCTCGGTGCTATTTGTGATATACGTGCAACACTTTATGCCGTACTGTGTTGCCAATGTAACACAATATCCGCCTGTTACTGCTGTAAGATAATTAAGAACCATCCTATGCTGAACTAGTTCTGTTTTGTAAGCTTGAAGTTCTCTTCCAGTGTATCTAAACGTGTCATCATACATTTCAGTGATATTATCTAACAAATTGGCGAGTGCGGAAATGTATCTATAATTCATCACTCCCCGAGCGGTACGAGTGAAATCTAACGCTACCAGAACCTGAATCCCGGTGGATTCATGGATAAGATCAGAGGCCGGATGCTCTAACCTTTCTGACAGTTGTCTTTTAACTCGGTGCTCGTAATGAGTGTGAGTATAAGGAGCTTGGGCACCACGGTGTATGTCCTTCATTTTGTCATGTGTAACAGTCATCACTTCAGGCAATACTTTTCCAATATAACACAATCCTTCAGAGTTTGGGGCAAGCCACTTGTACGCCTTTCTCCCGCATATGAAATATGCATCATCGGGGAGAACATAAGGGACGGAGAAGGACATGACCATGTTACAAACCTTCCAGGTGAAATCTCCTGACCCTAATTCTTCCATCTGCTTAATGCACGTATCGGTTTGTACGATATGTGCACAGTATCCTGGTGATACCTCTCCAACTCTAGTAATCCTATTTCCTAAGGTATATCGATACCGGAAAGATTTTCCTCTACTGGCTATGTGGCGTACGAGCTCTGTATCTGTAGGCATTCTATCTGCTCTGTGTGAAAAGGTCATGGTAAGGTTGCTCCATGACACTTCCCAATTTCCCGGTTTTCTGGGATTGGAGATGTTAAAACATAAGAGGGACCTATCCACATGGTATTGGTGGAGCTTCAAACTAGGAGGGCTGGAGATGTTAAACCTCCGGTCCACCGGTCTCCCACCACTTAGCTCAAGTACCTCCCCTAACGTTAAAGGAAATGGTACTAGCCCTGATTTGCTGTGACCCTGAGGTACTTGAGAGCATACCCAACAATCTGTTTGGTTTAACACGTTACCCACTAGAGAGTGATAGTCACTCAATGGATGCCGGTCCATATGGATATTAAAACTAGATTGGCATTTCTTTATGCATCCATCTTCAACCAGATTATCACAGAGCCTACAGATACAATTTTCTTCAGCTAACAATCCATCACAATTTCTTCTATCGGATCGTTTTCTGATACTCGCCTTTGCTTGTTGGTTTGGTTGATCTTGGAAAACTACGCCTCCATCATCATAATCGGAACCCATTCCAGAACCTCTTTCGACCTCTATGGTACTCTCGCCGGAACAGACTGCTCTGGTCAACATCATGGTTAACATCAAAATCCGGATCACAGTCTCTTGGGGCAAGTCCATCTTTGAGGAGGAAATAGAGAAGAATGAGGAGGGGGAAAAAGAAATTTTAAGGGAGAGGGGCTGGGAAGTGGAGAAAAACAATAAAAGGGAGAAGGGAGTCGACAACTGCTTTCGGTCTTCAAGGCTCAGGTGCCGCCTCAATCCTCCTGGAACAGACACTCCAGTGATACAACCTCTACCGTCTGTTCCTTATCGCGGGACTTCTCTGGATCAGCAACCTTTTTGCAGTGGGATGAATGGACCCAAGTCTCTCTCTCAGCAACCTTCAATGCTGTGGTGCTAGTCAATAAGACCTGGTATGGTCCTTCCCATCTATCAATAAGACAACCTGAGCGTAGAAAATTTCGTATCATTACATAATCCCCAGGTTCAATGTCATGACAATTACTATCTGGTAAATCAGGAATCATCAACTTCAGATTATCATTTTGATTCCTCAACTGCTTACTCATGTTAATCAAGTACTTTACAGTTACTTCATTGTTACATTTCAAATCATCCTGAGGGTTAATCATGACATGCGGTTGTCGACCAAACAAGATTTCAAAAGGGGACAGATTAAGAGGGGACCTGGGAGTGGTTCTGATGCTATACAAAACAATGGGTAAAGCTTCTGGCCACGTTAATCCTGTCTCTGCCATTACTTTACTCAATTTATTTTTAATAGTGCTGTTCACTCTTTCGACCTTCGCACTCGCCTGTGGACGGTACGGAGTGTGCAGCTTGCTATCAATACCCATCAATTTACACATTCCTTGAAAGACATCACCTGTAAAATGGGTACCCCTATCACTTTCAATGATTCTAGGGATACCATATCTACATACAAATTCCTGCACAATTTTCTTAGCTGTAAACATAGCGGTATTTGTAGCTGCTGGAAAAGCTTCGACCCAATTCGAGAAAACATCTATACAGACAAGTACATATTTCAAATTTCGACATGGGGGTAATTGAATGAAGTCAATTTGTATTACCTGGAAAGGGCCGCCGGCAGGTGGGATATGGGATGGTTCTGTAGGTATTGCTTTTCCAATATTCTTTCTCAGACAGGTAAGGCATGACATTGCTCTTTTACTCGCATGAGAGGAGAATCCTGGGGCGCACCAGTATGCTCTTACCAATTTGCACATCCCCTCCCTGCCTAGATGAGTCAGCCCGTGAGCTGCTTCAGCCAGACATGGAAGGTATGCCCTGGGGGCCACTGGTTTACCATGTCCATCCGTCCAGAGCCCTGAGGACTCCTGGCCATATCCCTTTGCCTTCCAGACTGCTCTTTCCTGTGTGGAACACAAATTCTGCATCTCACACAACTTCTGTGTGTTGATGGTATTAAATACCATCAACTGTGTGGTGTTTGTCCGTGTGGGGGTAGCAGCTGCAAGCTTTGCGGCTTCGTCTGCTCGGCTGTTACCAAGGGATACTGGGTCTTGGCTATATGTATGTGCTTTACATTTGATAACAGCCACTCTGTCGGGTTCCTGTATCGCTGTTAGAAGCCTTTTTATGTGAGCTGCATGCGCTATCGGTGTACCAGCTGCCGTCATGAAATTTCTGAGCCGCCATAGGGCTCCGAAATCATGGACTACCCCGAACGCGTATCTGGAATCGGTGTAGATATTGGCTGACTTACCCTTAGCCAATTCACATGCTCTGGTTAGGGCGACCAGTTCAGCAACCTGGGCTGAGTGAGGTGGGCCTAGCGGTTCCGCTTCTATGGTGTCTTGGTCATCTACGACTGCGTATCCAGTACACAAGTCTCCCGAGTCTGACTGTCTATGACAACTACCGTCCGTGTAGAACGTGAGTTCTGCATCTTTCAGTGGATTGTCACTGATGTCAGGCCTTGCGGTAAAATTTTGGGTCAAATATTCCATACAATCATGTGTATCTTCCTTTGCATTAAATCCTCCTTCCCCATCACTCTCACCTTCCACCCTTTGTGTCTGACCAGGCACACCTGGGAGAAATGTTGCAGGATTTAATGCGCTGCATCTCCTTATGGTGATGTTTACTGGGGCCATTAATGCCAATTCCCATCTTGTAAACCTTGCAGATGAGACGTGTCTGGTTTGGGCAGAATTCAATAAGGCAGATACCGCATGCGGTGTATGGATTGTGAGGTTGTGGCCTAGCACGACATCTTCGCTTTTCGTCACTAGCAATGCTATCGCCGCAACGCTACGCAAGCATGTGGGGAGGGATCGCGCTACCGTGTCTAGCTGGGCGCTGTAGTATGCAATTGGCCTGCTGGCGTCACCATGTTTTTGTGTTAGTACACCTGCTGCGCACCCAGCACTTTCTGTTCCGTATAGTTCAAAGGGTTTCCCATAGTCTGGCATACCTAGTGCTGGTGCCTGCGTTAGGCACTGTTTGAGTCTCTCAAATGCTGTTTCGGATTCGTCTGTATGCGAAATCCGATCAGGTTTGTTTGAAGAGACCATTTCCTGCAAAGGTAGCGCCAATATGGAAAACCCTGGGATCCAATTACGGCAATACCCACACATTCCTAGAAACGTCCTGATCTGTTGTTGGGTTTGTGGCAGTGTCATGTCTCTAATGGCTTGGATTCTATCAGCGGTCAGGTGTCTCAGTCCTTGTGTTAGACAGTGTCCCAAATATTTTACCTTAGCTTGGCATAATTGCAACTTGTCTTTGGAAACCTTGTGACCTGTGTCTGAAAGATGAAACAGGAGCTGTTTCGTATCCTTCAGAGATGCTTCCAGTGAATCTGAACACAGTAATAAATCGTCCACATACTGTATCAATACTGATCCACTGTCTGGTTGGAAAGACTGTAAACAATCATGCAAAGCCTGAGAAAATATACTTGGACTATCTATGAAACCTTGGGGTAACCGAGTCCACGTGTATTGGACTCCTCTGTATGTGAATGCAAACAAATATTGGCTGTCAGGGTGCAGAGGTACCGAAAAGAAAGCGGAGCAGAGGTCAATAACAGTGAAAAATTTGGCAGTGGGAGGAATTTGCATTAGGATGACAGCTGGATTAGGCACTACGGGGAACTGACTCTCAACTATTTTGTTAATCCCCCTTAGATCCTGCACTAGCCTGTAACCCCTCCCCCCACTCTTTTTAACAGGGAAGATGGGACTATTTGCGGTGCTGGACGTTCTTACTAGAATGCCCTGTTGTAGCAAGCGCTCTATTACGGGAAAAACTCCTAACTCCACCTCTGGTTTCAGAGGATACTGTGGGATTTTTGGAGCTATCCTACCATCTTTTACTTGTACAACTACTGGAGCTACGTTTGCCATTAATCCAGTGTCCTGTCCATCTTTTGTCCAAAGTGACTCTGGTATCTGAGATATCATCTCTTCTACTTGGGATGGATTCCTATTTGTCATAATGGAATGTGACATTAATTTTGATGGGGAGTCTAGCATGTCTCGTACTTCCTGAGCGTGATTCTCAGGAATGTCCAAGAATACACCTTCAGGAGTACAATAAATGACGCAACCCATTTTACATAGTAAGTCTCTTCCCAGGAGATTGGTTGGTGCCGATGCAGCCAGCAAAAAGGAATGCTTGGTATGCAAAGGCCCTATTGTAATCTCGGCTGGTTTGCTAACAGGGTAGTGCTGGACTACTCCTGTTACTCCCATGGCTGGAATTGTCCTACCAGTGGTTCTCATGCCCACTGTCGAATTTATCACTGACTTGGCCGCCCCTGTGTCTACAAGAAAGTTTAAAGTTTTACCAGCTACATTGATTGCAATCTCTGGTTCGCTTCCAAGACTGGCAATCAACTTAACTGGGTGCAGATTACAGGTATGGCCACACCCCTATTGGGTATGCTGACCTCCCTGAATCCCGCTGGCAGCAACTACTTGTGAGGGAGTTAGCTGGGAACTACCAGAGGCATGCCAATCTCTGTTCGGGGGATATCTTTTTGTTTCCCCTGTATGTGGCTCAAAACTCCGCCTCTGTGGACCCTGCTCCCAATGTCGTGTGTTGTGTTGTTGTCTAGGGGGTTGAAAAGATCTTTGTACATTCTTTGTTCTACATTCTCGTGCAAAGTGTCCCGGTCTGTTACAAGAAAAACATGTTATTACACTTGCCTTACCCACAGGATTCGGTGGTACATACGCAGGCTGCCTTGTGGTCAGCGCCTGTATACTTACGGACATCAACTTATCACTTTGCGATTCCCTGTGCCTAGTGATGTTTCTGTCGTGATCAATAGCAGCCTCTCTCAATGTGGACACTGACAGACCTCGCCAACATGGTTGTGTGGTCTGTACCCTAGCTTTTAATGTTTCTTTCAAACCATCCATCAGTACAGATACTGCTACTTCTCGATGGTTTGGGTTGGTCTTAATGTCTTCTATACCAGTGTACTTTGCCATTTCTAATAGTGCCCGGTGAAAATATTCTGTTGCCGTTTCGGACTCCTTTTGCTTAATGGAAAATATTTTATTCCATTTAACAACGGCTGGGAAATACTCTTTTAGCTGTAAATTTATCCTTTTTACATTATCCTTGTTGTACACGTCTGTAAGCGGTACATCTTTATCCAATGCACAATCAGCTAAAAACTGAGTTGCATCAACATTGGAAGGTAAACAAGCTCTTAGCAGTATCTGCCAATCCTTGTTGTTGGGTTCTACAGTGTTACCTAGATCCCTGATGTATTTTTGGCTAGCAACTAAATCCTTCCTGGGGTCAGGAAATTCGGACACTATTGTTCTTAATTCCATTCTGGAAAATGGAGTGTACATGGCAATGTTCCTTATGGGAGTGGCTCCAGACACATCTGTTTTTCCATTGGGAACTGCTATTACCCTTACAGGAGCAATTCTAACAGCCTCTTCCTGTGTAGATTCTACAGCTTGTTGTGGTACAATTGTTTCAGTGTAGTGCATGGTGCCGTACTTACCCGTTGACACGACCTCACCTATCCCTCCGCTAGGGGCTTTCACTAATCTCGTGGGTGTCGCTGTGCCTACTGTGGTCTCTGCTATGGTGGCTGCAAGAGAGAGAGCTGAAATTGTTGCTGAATCGTCTTCTTGATCACACTCCTGAGGAAGGTTCAAAACAGGGTACATCTTGCACGGGTTAATACTTGCATGAGTTATTTGGTTAACATCATTAACATTTACAGTGTTACTAAGAGTTTGTGTTTTACAACCCAGTGCGTTTCTCTCCGCAATCAACTTCTCTCCTGCAATGTATAGTGGAGGAGGAGCTGTGGCAATCAACTTCCTGACTGCCCCAGATCCTGCCGCCAGAGCCAAACCTCTCTGTATCTCACCTTCCTGGTGCCATAACTGTAAATAATCATGATGCTGAATTCGTCTCTTTGCTGATTTTACGAGACATATCCTCCTCCTTAAATTTTGTAACACTTCTGGACTAAAGCTACCTATTCTTGGGAATTTGTCCCTGTCTTGTACAGTCATTCTCTCCCATTCATCACATAAAGATTCGGTGTGAATTCCATATTTTTCACACATTACATATCGTGCCGACCCAACTGGTCGGTTCACAGAATCAACCTGAACCAGGGTTGATCGCCCCCTACCTGAACAAATGGCCCCCATAATCTGCAGGCGTTGCTTATTCCTCCTTGAATATCAAGGCTTTCAGCGAACCCTTACAAACAAACCAAGATGTCCTTGGGCAGGCCGGCGGTGGTGGTTTATCAAGTACCCCACTTACTTCTCGCCCACGTTGGCCAGTACTGCAATCACTGTAACCAGAGCTGCTGTACCCAACCTAGGGCCCCTGTGAACCTTTTTTTTACTGGAACATATGAGGGTTACCCGCAGGACACTTACTCTTTCCAGTAAAGTTGGGGTTGTTAGATAGTTCCTGAGTGACCAGCGAACTTCCCTTCCAAAAATAAAAAATTACACAAATCACGTCAGAATGTACAGATAGCGTTTGTGACCACTTTACTCTAATGGTATTAGGTCAGATTACTAACTACTGCACACAATAACGTGCGGTCCAATCGTTCAGTATACGAGCACTACTTGTCATGTACTGAAAGATCAATGGAATCTATGTTTCCGGCTGCGATTCCTTCAGCCAGAGCTTGTATGGCCTATATGGGTTCTGCACCAACACCCCAGGCGTTGTGCCACTGGACTTTTATAGCGGACCTTTTACCTTACGACCTCCTGGTCTTGTTACCTTATGACCTCCTGGTCTTGTTACCTTATGGTCCGCTATACTCTAATGCTCAAATATTATTTAACCAGGGATGCCTCCCTAGCCACCGTATATGTCACTTACACGTATGTCCCTTGACGAGTACCCGGCTTTCCTTTTGGTTCCACCTTAAAGTTATATAAACTTTTGTATACAAAACACACTCACTCAACACAAGTACACTTTTGTTTCTATATCTATTTCTGCGCAGAAATTGTCTTTAGGCCAAAAGTGTTACCAATTAGGAGCAGGATCTGTTAAACTAAATTTCAGATTTTCCAAAAATAGATTTGCGTTATTTACCGCTTCGCGTTATCTACCGCTGTGCGTTAATTATCGCCTTTGCGTTACTTCACTTTATCACAACTTGAGCTACGTGGGCGTAACCGGACGCTACGTTGCGTAATGAACGCTGCGTGCGTCTGCCTTTTGGATTGCGTACGCTAGTCTTTGTTAGCGACACGTGTACGCAATGCAAAGGATCCACCGTAACACAATATATTTTTATCAATGTAAATGATCCCTGATCATCTACCGCAATCCACACTGACTGCCTTGTATCTCAGACAAACCGTGTGTTTGTTCTATACTTTAACTATCACCTCTACTATGAAATAACAGCAAATCTCTTTTTAGCACTTTCTATCAACTATAAAATTGGCAAACAGGAATAGTGATATACGAAAATGAAACAGAAATGCAGATATATGCGTGCGTACGCAAGACAAAAGAAAAATAAACAGTTTTAAAAAGACACAAGCGTTTTGTTCTTACTTCCGGTTCCCGGATTCCTTCAGCACTCTTTATCTAAGCGAAGCAGACGCTTATCCCGTCAGCACTGTGAGACAACCTCCCACCCTTTGCTGGAGGGATAATGTCTGCTGATCTACCTAGTGCAGATATGAGAAGGATAGGACGAGTCCCCAATTGACAATGCTAAGTTCCTTTGTCGTATAACAACCCTTTATGAAGCTAAGAACACTGTACGCTGTTTACTTAAGAAGTACCGTAATGGTACACTAGTTGCGTAACGATCGCTCAGCCGTAGGCGAGACGCTCAAGCGTCACGTTCGCTCACGGCCCAGCGATCACAGGACACGTTATTGGTTATGTCTAGGGTAATGATTCGCTATGGCGTAGCTTACGCTCGAGACCACGAGGAGGTCACCAGCGATGCAGACGCTCACAACACTATACCTTTATGATAAAACCTTATACCAATGAAATACACTGAATACCTTAATGTGAGTACAGGGTGTAAGTGCAACCTTGTGTAACCTGACTAACTACAAAGCTGCTTGAGCGTCACCGACGCTCAAGTGAACACTTAACACTATAGGAAATACACAGATACTGGTTTAGGTTCCAAAGCCTATTAACTGTATTATATCTAATATACTTGTAAAAGGGGATAACAGTACAAATGATACACTACAATATAACAGAGACTTCCTAACCACAGAACTAAACAATAAATACAAAAAGACAATACTACACTGACCTAAATGCAATACAATACAATACTATCTAATACAATACAATACTAGCCTAGTCTAGGGGAGATATGAGAGAACAGAACAGAGAGAGAGAGAGAGAGAGAGAGAGAGAGAGAGATTGGCTCACAGAAAGACAATGATAACGGAGAGAAACTTACGCACAAAGGGTATGATCGCCTGCGCCTCGATATCCAGCTCCCGGCTATCAGCAGATAACCGTTGATGAGAGAGTGAGAGCTGGATGTGGTCGGTCTGCCTATTTATGCCCCACACACAATGCAATCTCCTGGTCTTACAATCCCATTGTCCATTGGCCGAAGGAATTCGGCCCTGCATCATAACAAAAGGTCATAGGGTGATTCATACAGGTGGGCTGTGACGATTTCCAACAGCTCAGGTGGGTGGGAAACTGGGTTTCCCGCCGCATACCTGAGTATGTGTAATTAATAGAAATGGACATAAACTTCTTATGTCCATAACTATTCGCACGAGCGATTAATACGCTCCAAACCAACACCGGAATATTGCTAATTAAATACTCTTCCGATGGGTACCAAACACTGCTGTATGATTCCTGTTAGACCCTTCGTACGATATAAAGAGGGATTCCTCAGCTCTGGGACATTGTATTTTAACCAAACTTTCAGAATCTATCAAAGGGACCATGATCTATAAACTACATTAATTGTGAAAATATGTAACGAATGAGTCGCACGCTACGACTACATAAACTCTACCGTAAATACGCATACCGCGCCTGCGAGTGCACGCTATTGCGGGTATGCGCCTCCACGGGAGAGCGTACGCACGCGCAGCGCGGACCAGTGTGTGGTGCAAATATGGCAACGTGCATTGGGACATTTTTCTGACTTTGACAATATCTGTGCTGCATTGTAGTTGTGCGCAGTATTATAGTAGGAGGACAGTGCAGAATTTTGCTGACCACCAGTATATATATAGCAGTACGGTACAGTAGTCCATTGCTCTACCTCTGTGTCGTCACGTATACTATCCATCCATCCATACCTGTGCTGCATTTTAGATGTGCGCAGTATATAGGAGGACAGTGCAGAATTTTGCTGACAACCAGTATATATATAGCAGTACGGTACAGTAGTCCATTGCTCTAACTCTGTGTCGTCAAGTATAATATCAATCCATACCTGTGCTGCATTTTAGTTTGTGCGCAGTATATAGTAGGAGGACAGTGCAGAATTTTGCTGACAACCAGTATATATATAGCAGTATGGTACAGTAGTCCATTGCTCTACCTATGTGTCGTCAGGTATACTATCCATATCTGTGCTACATTGTAGTTGTGCGCAGTATTATAGTAGGAGGACAGTGCAGAATTTTGCTGACCACCAGTATATATATAGCAGTACTGGACAGTAGTCCATTGCTCTACCTCTGTGTCGTCAAGTATACTATCCATATCTGTGCTGCATTGTAGTTGTGCGCAGTATTATAGTAGGAGGACAGTGCAGAATTTTGCTGACCACTAGTACATATATAGCAGTACGGTACAGTAGTCCATAGTTCTACCTCTGTGTCGTCTAGTATACTATCCATATCTGTGCTGCATTGTAGTTGTGCGCAGTATCATAGTAGGAGGACAGTGCAGAATTTTGCTGACCACCAATATATATATAGCAGTATGGTACAGTAGTCCATTGCTCTACCTCTGTGTCGTCAAGTATACTATCCATACATGTGCTGCATTGTATTTGTACGCAGTATTATAGTAGGAGGACAGTGCAGAATTTTGCTAACCACCAGTATATATATAGCAGTACGGTACAGTAGTCCATTGCTCTACCTCTGTGTCGTCACGTATACTATCCATCCATACCTGTGCTGCATTTTAGTTGTGCGCAGTATATAGTAGGAGGACAGTGCAGAATTTTGCTGACCACCAGTATATATATAGCAGTACGGTACAGTACTCTATTGCTCTACCTCTGTGTCGTCAAGTATACTATCATTCCATACCTGTGCTGCATTGTAGTTGTGCACAGTATTATAGTAGGAGGACAGTGCAGAATTTTGCTGACCACCAGTATACATATATAGCAGTACGGTACAGTAGTCCATTGCTCTACCTCTGTGTCATCAAGTATACTATCCATATCTGTGCTGCATTGTAGTTGTACGCAGTATTTGAGTAGGAGGACAGTGCAGAATTTTGCTGACCACCAGTATATATATAGCAGTACGGTACAGTAGTCCATTGCTCTACCTATGTGTCGTCAAGTATACTATCCATATCTGTGCTGCATTGTAGTTGTACGCAGTATTTGAGTAGGAGGACAGTGCAGAATTTTGCTGACAACCAGTATATATATAGCAGTATGGTACAGTAGTCCATTTCTCTACCTCTGTGTCGTCAGGTATACTATCCATATCTATGCTGCATTGTAGTTGTGCGCAGTATTATAGTAGGAGGACAGTGCAGAATTTTGCTGACCACCAGTATATATATATAGCAGTACGGGGCAGTAGTCCATTGCTCTACCTCTGTGTCGTCAAGTATACTATCCATATCTGTGCTGCATTGTAGTTGTGCGCAGTATTATAGTAGGAGGACAGTGCAGAATTTTGCTGACCACCAGTATATATATAGCAGTACGGTACAGTAGTCCATTGCTCTACCTATGTGTCGTCAAGTATACTATCCATATCTGTGCTGCATTGTAGTTGTACGCAGTATTTGAGTAGGAGGACAGTGCAGAATTTTGCTGACCACCAGTATATATATAGCAGTACGGTACAGTAGTCCATTGCGCTACCTCTGTGTCATCAAGTAAACTATCCATATCTGTGCTGCATTGTAGTTGTGAGCAGTATTATAGTAGGAGGACAGTGCAGAATTTTGCTGACCACCAGTATATATATAGCAGTACGGTACAGTAGTCCATTGCGCTACCTCTGTGTCATCAAGTAAACTATCCATATCTGTGCTGCATTGTAGTTGTGAGCAGTATTATTGTAGGAGGACAGTGCAGGATTTTGCTGACCACCAGTATATATATAGCAATACGGTACAGTAGTCCATTGCTCTACCTCTGTGTCGTCAAGTATACTATCCACATATGTGCTGCATTGTAGTTGTGCACAGTATTATAGTAGGAGGACAGTGCAGGATTTTGCTGACCACCAGTATATATATAGCAGTACGGTACAGTAGTCCATTGCTCTACCTCTGTGTTGTCAAGTATACTATCCATCCATACCTGTGCTGCATTGTAGTTGTGAGCAGTATTATAGTAGGAGGACAGTGCAGAATTTTGCTGACTACCAGTATATATATAGCAGTATGGTACAGTAGCCCATTGCGCTACCTCTGTGTCGTCAAGTATACTATTCATATCTGTGCTGCATTGTAGTTGTGCGCAGTATTATAGTAGGAGGACAGTGCAGAATTTTGCTGACCACCAGTATATATATAGCAGTACGGTACAGTAGTCCATTGCTCTACCTCTGTGTCGTCACGTATACTATCCATCCATCCATACCTGTGCTGCATTTTAGATGTGCGCAGTATATAGGAGGACTGTGCAGAATTTTGCTGACAACCAGTATATATATAGCAGTACGGTACAGTAGTCCATTGCTCTAACTCTGTGTCGTCAAGTATAATATCAATCCATACCTGTGCTGCATTTTAGTTTGTGCGCAGTATATAGTAGGAGGACAGTGCAGAACTTTGCTGACAACCAGTATATATATAGCAGTATGGTACAGTAGTCCATTGCTCTACCTATGTGTCATCAGGTATACTATCCATATCTGTGCTACATTGTAGTTGTGCGCAGTATTATAGTAGGAGGACAGTGCAGAATTTTGCTGACCACCAGTATATATATAGCAGTACGGGACAGTAGTCCATTGCTCTACCTCTGTGTCGTCTAGTATACTATCCATATCTGTGCTGCATTGTAGTTGTGCGCAGTATCATAGTAGGAGGACAGTGCAGAATTTTGCTGACCACCAATATATATATAGCAGTATGGTACAGTAGTCCATTGCTCTACCTCTGTGTCGTCAAGTATACTATCCATACATGTGCTGCATTGTATTTGTACGCAGTATTATAGTAGGAGGACAGTGCAGAATTTTGCTAACCACCAGTATATATATAGCAGTACGGTACAGTAGTCCATTGCTCTACCTCTGTGTCGTCACGTATACTATCCATCCATACCTGTGCTGCATTTTAGTTGTGCGCAGTATATAGTAGGAGGACAGTGCAGAATTTTGCTGACCACCAGTATATATATAGCAGTACGGTACAGTACTCTATTGCTCTACCTCTGTGTCGTCAAGTATACTATCATTCCATACCTGTGCTGCATTGTAGTTGTGCACAGTATTATAGTAGGAGGACAGTGCAGAATTTTGCTGACCACCAGTATATATATAGCAGTACAGTACAGTAGTCCATTGCTCTACCTCTGTGTCATCAAGTATACTATCCATATCTGTGCTGCATTGTAGTTGTACGCAGTATTTGAGTAGGAGGACAGTGCAGAATTTTGCTGACCACCAGTATATATATAGCAGTACGGTGCAGTAGTCCATTGCTCTACCTCTGTGTCGTCAAGTATACTATCCATATCTGTACTGCATTGTAGTTGTGCACAGTATTACAGTAGGAGGACAGTGCAGAATTTTGCTGACCACCAGTATATATATAGCAGTACGGTACAGTAGTCCATTGCGCTACCTCTGTGTCATCAAGTATACTGTCCATATCTGTGCTGCATTGTAGTTGTGAGCAGTATTATAGTAGGAGGACAGTGCAGGATTTTGCTGACCACCAGTATATATATAGCAGTACGGTACAGTAGTCCATTGCTCTACTTCTGTGTCGTCAAGTATACTATCCACATATGTGCTGCATTGTAGTTGTGCGCAGTATTATAGTAGGAGGACAGTGCAGGATTTTGCTGACCACCAGTATATATATAGCAGTACGGTACAGTAGTCCATTGCTCTACCTCTGTGTTGTCAAGTATACTATCCATCCATACCTGTGCTGCATTGTAGTTGTGAGCAGTATTATAGTAGGAGGACAGTGCAGAATTTTGCTGACAACCAGTATATATATAGCAGTACGGTACAGTAGTCCATTGCTCTACCTCTGTGTCGTCAAGTATACTACACATATCTGTGCTGCATTGTAGTTGTGCGCAGTATTATAGTAGGAGGAAAGTGCAGAATTTTGCTGACCACCAGTATATATATAGCAGTACGGAACAGTAGTCCATTGCTCTACCTCTGTGTCATCAAGTATACTATCCGTCCATACCTGTGCTGCATTTAGTTGTGCGCAGTACTGTATATAGTAGGAGGACAGTGCAGAATTTTGCTGACTACCAGTATATATATAGCAGTATGGTACAGTAGCCCATTGCGCTACCTCTGTGTCGTCAAGTATACTATCCATATCTGTGCTGCATTGTAGTTGTGCGCAGTATTATAGTAGGAGGACAGTGCAGAATTTTGCTGACCACCAGTATATATATAGCAGTACGGTACAGTAGTCCATTGCTCTACCTCTGTGTCGTCACGTATACTATCCATCCATCCATACCTGTGCTGCATTTTAGATGTGCGCAGTATATAGGAGGACAGTGCAGAATTTTGCTGACAACCAGTATATATATAGCAGTACGGTACAGTAGTCCATTGCTCTAAATCTGTGTCGTCAAGTATAATATCAATCCATACCTGTGCTGCATTTTAGTTTGTGCGCACTATATAGTAGGAGGACAGTGCAAAATTTTGCTAACAACCAGTATATATATAGCAGTATGGTACAGTAGTCCATTGCTCTACCTATGTGTCGTCAAGTATACTATCCATATCTGTGCTGCATTGTAGTTGTACGCAGTATTTGAGTAGGAGGACAGTGCAGAATTTTGTTGACAACCAGTATTTATATAGCAGTAAGGTACAGTAGTCCATTGCTCTACCTCTGTGTCGTCAGGTATACTATCCATATCTGTGCTGCATTGTAGTTGTACGCAGTATTTGAGTAGGAGGACAGTGCAGAATTTTGCTGACCACCAGTATATATATAGCAGTACGGTACAGTAGTCCATTGCTCTACCTCTGTGTTGTCAAGTATACTATCCATCCATACCTGTGCTGCATTGTAGTTGTGAGCAGTATTATAGTAGGAGGACAGTGCAGAATTTTGCTGACTACCAGTATATATATAGCAGTATGGTACAGTAGCCCATTGCGCTACTTCTGTGTCGTCAAGTATACTATTCATATCTGTGCTGCATTGTAGTGGTGCGCAGTATTATAGTAGGAGGACAGTGCAGAATTTTGCTGACCACCAGTATATATATAGCAGTACGGTACAGTAGTCCATTGCTCTACCTCTGTGTCGTCACGTATACTATCCATCCATCCATACCTGTGCTGCATTTTAGATGTGCGCAGTATATAGGAGGACTGTGCAGAATTTTGCTGACAACCAGTATATATATAGCAGTACGGTACAGTAGTCCATTGCTCTAACTCTGTGTCGTCAAGTATAATATCAATCCATACCTGTTCTGCATTTTAGTTTGTGCGCAGTATATAGTAGGAGGACAGTGCAGAATTTTGCTGACAACCAGTATATATATAGCAGTATGGTACAGTAGTCCATTGCTCTAACTCTGTGTCGTCAAGTATAATATCAATCCATACCTGTTCTGCATTTTAGTTTGTGCGCAGTATATAGTAGGAGGACAGTGCAGAATTTTGCTGACAACCAGTATATATATAGCAGTATGGTACAGTAGTCCATTGCTCTACCTATGTGTCGTCAGGTATACTATCCATATCTGTGCTACATTGTAGTTGTGCGCAGTATTATAGTAGGAGGGCAGTGCAGAATTTTGCTGACCACCAGTATATATATAGCAGTACGGGACAGTAGTCCATTGCTCTACCTCTGTGTCGTCTAGTATACTATCCATATCTGTGCTGCATTGTAGTTGTGCGCAGTATCATAGTAGGAGGACAGTGCAGAATTTTGCTGACCACCAATATATATATAGCAGTATGGTACAGTAGTCCATTGCTCTACCTCTGTGTCGTCAAGTATACTATCCATACATGTGCTGCATTGTATTTGTACGCAGTATTATAGTAGGAGGACAGTGCAGAATTTTGCTAACCACCAGTATATATATAGCAGTACGGTACAGTAGTCCATTGCTCTACCTCTGTGTCGTCACGTATACTATCCATCCATACCTGTGCTGCATTTTAGTTGTGCGCAGTATATAGTAGGAGGACAGTGCAGAATTTTGCTGACCACCAGTATATATATAGCAGTACGGTACAGTACTCTATTGCTCTACCTCTGTGTCGTCAAGTATACTATCATTCCATACCTGTGCTGCATTGTAGTTGTGCACAGTATTATAGTAGGAGGACAGTGCAGAATTTTGCTGACCACCAGTATACATATATAGCAGTACGGTACAGTAGTCCATTGCTCTACCTCTGTTTCATCAAGTATACTATCCATATCTGTGCTGCATTGTAGTTGTACGCAGTATTTGAGTAGGAGGACAGTGCAGAATTTTGCTGACCACCAGTATATATATAGCAGTACGGTGCAGTAGTCCATTGCTCTACCTCTGTGTCGTCAAGTATACTATCCATATCTGTACTGCATTGTAGTTGTGCACAGTATTACAGTAGGAGGACAGTGCAGAATTTTGCTGACCACCAGTATATATATAGCAGTACGGTACAGTAGTCCATTGCGCTACCTCTGTGTCATCAAGTATACTGTCCATATCTGTGCTGCATTGTAGTTGTGCGCAGTATTATAGTAGGAGGACAGTGCAGGGTTTTGCTGACCACCAGTATATATATAGCAGTACGGTACAGTAGTCCATTGCTCTACTTCTGTGTCGTCAAGTATACTATCCACATATGTGCTGCATTGTAGTTGTGCGCAGTATTATAGTAGGAGGACAGTGCAGGATTTTGCTGACCACCAGTATATATATAGCAGTACGGTACAGTAGTCCATTGCTCTACCTCTGTGTTGTCAAGTATACTATCCATCCATACCTGTGCTGCATTGTAGTTGTGAGCAGTATTATAGTAGGAGGACAGTGCAGAATTTTGCTGACAACCAGTATATATATAGCAGTACGGTACAGTAGTCCATTGCTCTACCTCTGTGTCGTCAAGTATACTACACATATCTGTGCTGCATTGTAGTTGTGCGCAGTATTATAGTAGGAGGAAAGTGCAGAATTTTGCTGACCACCAGTATATATATAGCAGTACGGAACAGTAGTCCATTGCTCTACCTCTGTGTCATCAAGTATACTATCCGTCCATACCTGTGCTGCATTTTAGTTGTGCGCAGTACTGTATATAGTAGGAGGACAGTGCAGAATTTTGCTGACTACCAGTATATATATAGCAGTATGGTACAGTAGCCCATTGCGCTACCTCTGTGTCGTCAAGTATACTATCCATATCTGTGCTGCATTGTAGTTGTGCGCAGTATTATAGTAGGAGGACAGTGCAGAATTTTGCTGACCACCAGTATATATATAGCAGTACGGTACAGTAGTCCATTGCTCTACCTCTGTGTCGTCACGTATACTATCCATCCATCCATACCTGTGCTGCATTTTAGATGTGCGCAGTATATAGGAGGACAGTGCAGAATTTTGCTGACAACCAGTATATATATAGCAGTACGGTACAGTAGTCCATTGCTCTAAATCTGTGTCGTCAAGTATAATATCAATCCATACCTGTGCTGCATTTTAGTTTGTGCGCACTATATAGTAGGAGGACAGTGCAAAATTTTGCTGACAACCAGTATATATATAGCAGTATGGTACAGTAGTCCATTGCTCTACCTATGTGTCGTCAGGTATACTATCCATATCTGTGCTGCATTGTAGTTGTGCGCAGTATTATAGTAGGAGGACAGTGCAGAATTTTGCTGACCACCAATATATATATAGCAGTACGGGGCAGTAGTCCATTGCTCTACCTCTGTGTCGTCAAGTATACTATCCATATCTGTGCTGCATTGTAGTTGTGCGCAGTATTATAGTAGGAGGACAGTGCAGAATTTTGCTGACCACTAGTACATATATAGCAGTACGGTACAGTAGTCCATAGTTCTACCTCTGTGTCGTCTAGTATACTATCCATATCTGTGCTGCATTGTAGTTGTGCGCAGTATCATAGTAGGAGGACAGTGCAGAATTTTGCTGACCACCAGTATATATATAGTAGTACGGTACAGTAGTCCATTGCTCTACTTCTGTGTTTATCAAGTATACTATCCATCCATACCTGTGCTGCATTGAAGTTGTGCGCAGTATTATAGTATGAGGACAGTGCAGAATTTTGCTGACCAACAGTTTATGTTTAGCAGTACGGTACAGTAGTCCATTGCTCTACCTCTGTGTCGTCAAGTATACTATCCATATCTGTGCTGCATTGTAGTTGTGTGCAGTATTATAGTAGGAGGACAGTGCAGAATTTTGCTGACCACCAGTATATATATAGCAGTACTGTACAGTAGTCCATTGCTCTACCTCTGTGTCGTCAAGTATACTATCCATATCTGTGCTGCATTGTAGTTGTGCGCAGTATTATAGTAGGAGGACAGTGTAGAATTTTGCTGACCACCAGTATATATATAGCAGTACGGTACAGTAGTCCATTGCTCTACTTCTGTGTCGTCACATATACTATCCATCCATACCTGTGCTGCATTTTAGTTGTGCGCAGTATATAGTAGGAGACCAGTGCAGAATTTTGCTGACCACCAGAATATATATATATAGCAGTACGGTACAGTAGTCCATTGCTCTACCTCTGTGTCCTCAAGTATACTATCCATACATGTGCTGCATTGTAGTTGTGCGCAGTATTATAGTAGGAGGACAGTGCAGAATTTTACTGACCACCAGTATATATATAGCAGTACGGTGCAGTAGTCCATTGCTCTTCCTCTGTGTTGTCAAGTATACTATCCATCCATACCTGTGCTGCATTGTTGTTGTGCGCAGTACTGTATATAGTAGGAGGACAGTGCAGAATTTTGCTGACAACCAGTATATATATAGCAGTACGGAACAGCATTCCATTGCTCTACCTCTGTGTCGTCAAGTATACTATCCATATCTGTGCTGCGTTGTAGTTATGCGCAGTATTATAGTAGGAGGACAGTGCAGAATTTTGCTGACCACCAGTATATATATAGCAGTACAGTACAGTAGTCCATTGCTCTACCTCTGTATCATCACGTATACTATCCATCCATACCTGTGCTGCATTTTAGTTGTGCGCAGTATATAGTAGGAGGACAGTGCAGAATTTTGCTGACCACCAGTATATATATAGCAGTACGGTACAGTAGTACATTGCTCTACCTCTGTGTCATCAAGTATACTATACATCCATACCTGTGCTGCATTGTAGTTGTGCGCAGTATTATAGTAGGAGGACAGTGCAGAAATTTGCTGACCACCAGTATATATATAGCAGTACGGTACAGTAGTCTATTGCTCTACCTCTGTGTCGTCAAGTATACTATCCAAATATGTGCTGCATTGTAGTTGTGCGCAGTATTATAGTAGGTGGACAGTGCAGAATTTTGCTGACCACCAGTATATATATATATAGCAGTACGGTACAGTAGTCCATTGCTCTACCTCTATTTCGTCAAGTATACTATCCATATCTGTGCTGCATTGTAGTTGTGCACAGTATTATAGTAGGAGGACAGTACAGAATTTTGCTGACCACCAGTATATATATAGTAGTACGGTACAGTAGTCCATTGCTCTACCTCTGTGTTTATCAAGTATACTATCCATCCATACCTGTGCTGCATTAAAGTTGTGCGCAGTATTATAGTAGGAGGACAGTGCAGAATTTTGCTGACCAACAGTTTATGTATAGCAGTACGGTACAGTAGTCCATTGCTCTACCTCTGTGTCGTCAAGTATACTATCCATATCTGTGCTGCATTGTAGTTGTGTGCAGTATTATAGTAGGAGGAGAGTGCAGAATTTTGCTGACCACCAGTATATATGTAGCAGTACGGTACAGTAGTCCATTGCTCTACCTCTGTGTCGTCAAGTATACTATCCATATCTGTGCTGCATTGTAGTTGTGCGCAGTATTATAGTAGGAGGACAGTGTAGAATTTTGCTGACCACCAGTATATATATAGCAGTACGGTACAGTAGTCCATTGCTCTACCTCTGTGTCGTCACATATACTATCCATCCATACCTGTGCTGCATTTTAGTTGTGCGCAGTATATAGTAGGAGGACAGTGCAGAATTTTACTAACCACCAGTATATATATAGCAGTACGGTACAGTAGTCCATTGCTCTACCTCTGTGTCGTCAAGTATACTGTCCATCCATACCAGTGCTGCATTGTAGTTGTGCACAATTTTATAGTAGGAGGATGGTGCAGAATTTTGCTGACCACCAGAATATATATATAGCAGTACGGTACAGTAGTCCATTGCTCTACCTCTGTGTCCTCAAGTATACTATCCATACCTATGCTGCATTGTAGTTGTGCGCAGTATTATAGTAGGAGGACAGTGCAGAATTTTGCTGACCACCAGTATATATATAGCAGTACGGTGCAGTAGTCCATTGCTCTACCTCTGTGTTGTCAAGTATACTATCCATCCATACCTGTGCTGCATTGTAGTTGTGCGCAGTATTATAGTAGGAGTACAGTGCAGAATTTTGCTGACCATCAGTATATATATAGCAGTACGGTACAGTAGTCCATTGCTCTACCTCTGTGTCGTCAAGTATACTATCCATATATGTGCTGCATTGTAGTTGTGCGCAGTATTATAGTTGGAGGACAGTGCAGATTTTTGCTGACCACCAGTATATATATATAGCAGTACGGTACAGTAGTCCATTGCTCTACCTCTGTGTCGTCACATATACTATCCATATATGTGCTGCATTGTAGTTGTACGCAGTATTATTATTGGAGGACAGTGCAGAATTTTGCTGAGCACCAGTATATATATAGCAGTACGGTACAGTAGTCCATTGCTCTACCTCTGTGTCGTCAAGTATACTAAACATATCTGTGCTGCATTGTAGTTGTGCGCAGTATTATAGTAGGAGGACAGTGCAGAATTTTGCTGACCACCAGTATATATATAGTAGTACGGTACAGTAGTCCATTGCTCTACCTCTTTGTCATCAAGTATACTATCCGTCCATACCTGTGCTGCATTTTAGTTGTGCGCAGTACTGTATATAGTAGGAGGACAGTGCAGAATTTTGCTGACCACCAGTATATATATAGCAGTATGGCACAGTAGTCCATTGCGCTACCTCTGTGTCGTCAAGTATACTATCCATATCTGTGCTGCATTGTAGTTGTGCGCAGTATTATAGTAGGAGGACAGTGCAGAATTTTGCTGACCACCAGTATATATATAGCAGTACGGTACAGTAGTCCATTGCTCTACCTCTGTGTCATCACGTATACTATCCATCCATACCTGTGCTGCATTTTAGATGTGCGCAGTATATAGGAGGACAGTGCAGAATTTTGCTGACAACCAGTATATATATAGCAGTACGGTACAGTAGTCCATTGCTCTAACTCTGTGTCGTCAGGTATACTATCCATCCATACCTGTGCTGCATTTTAGTTGTGCGCAGTATGTAGTAGGAGGACAGTGCAGAATTTTGCTGACAACCAGTATATATATAGCAGTACGGTACAGTAGTCCATTGCTCTACCTGTGTGTCGTCAGGTATACTATCCATATCTGTGCTGCATTGTAGTTGTGCGCAGTATTATAGTAGGAGGACAGTGCAGAATTTTGCTGAGCACCAGTATATATATAGCAGTACGGGACAGTAGTCCATTGCTCTACCTCTGTGTTGTCAAGTATACTATCCATCCATACCTGTGCTGCATTTTAGTTGTGCGCAGTATTATAGTAGGAGTACTGTGCAGACTTTTGCTGACCATCAGTATATATATAGCAGTACGGTACAGTAGTCCATTGCTCTACCTCTGTGTCGTCAAGTATACTGTCTATATATGTGCTGCATTGTAGTTGTGCGCAGTATTATAGTAGGAGGACAGTGCAGAATTTTGCTGACCACCAGTATATATATATATATATAGCAGTACAGTACAGTAGTCCATTGCTCTACCTCTGTGTTGTCAAGTATACTATCCATCCATACCTGTGCTGCATTGTAGTTGTGCGCAGTATTATAGTCGGAGTTCAGTGCAGAATTTTGCTGACCACCAGTATATATATAGCAGTACGGTACAGTAGTCCATTGCTCTACCTCTGTGTTGTCAAGTATACTATCCATCCATACCTGTGCTGCATTGTAGTTGTGCGCAGTATTATAGTAGGAGGACAGTGCAGGATTTTGCTGACCACCAGTATATATATAGCAGTACGGTACAGTAGTCCATTGCTCTACCTCTGTGTTGTCAAGTATACTATCCATCCATACCTGTGCTGCATTGTAGTTGTGAGCAGTATTATAGTAGGAGTACAGTGCAGAATTTTGCTGACCATCAGTATATATATAGCAGTACGGTACAGTAGTCCATTGCTCTACCTCTGTGTCGTCAAGTATACTCTCCATATATGTGCTGCATTGTAGTTGTGCGCAGTATTATAGTTGGAGGACAGTGCAGAATTTTGCTGACCACCAGTATATATATATAGCAGTACGGTACAGTAGTCCATTGCTCTACCTCTGTGTCGTCACATATACTATCCATATATGTGCTGCATTGTAGTTGTACGCAGTATTATAGTTGGAGGACAGTGCAGAATTTTGCTGACCACCAGTATATATATAGTAGTACGGTACAGTAGTCCATTGCTCTACCTCTGTGTCATCAAGTATACTTTCCGTCCATACCTGTGCTGCATTTTAGTTGTGCGCAGTACTGTATATAGTAGGAGGACAGTGCAGAATTTTGCTGACCACCAGTATATATATAGCAGTATGGTACAGTAGTCCATTGCGCTACCTCTGTGTCGTCAAGTATACTATCCATATCTGTGCTGCATTGTAGTTGTGCGCAGTATTATAGTAGGAGGACAGTGCAGAATTTTGCTGACCACCAGTATATATATAGCAGTACGGTACAGTAGTCCATTGCTCTACCTCTGTGTCGTCATGTATACTATCCATCCATACCTGTGCTGCATTTTAGATGTGCGCAGTATATAGGAGGACAGTGCAGAATTTTGCTGACAACCAGTATATATATAGCAGTACGGTACAGTAGTCCATTGCTCTAACTCTGTGTCGTCATGTATACTATCCATCCATACCTGTGCTGCATTTTAGTTGTGCGCAGTATATTGTAGGAGGACAGTGCAGAATTTTGCTGACAACCAGTATATATATAGCAGTACGGTACAGTAGTCCATTGCTCTACCTCTGTGTCGTCAGGTATACTATCCATATCTGTGCTGCATTGTAGTTGTGCGCAGTATTATAGTAGGAGGACAGTGCAGAATTTTGCTGACCACCAGTATATATATAGCAGTACGGGACAGTAGTCCATTGCTCTACCTCTGTGTTGTCAAGTATACTATCCATCCATACCTGTGCTGCATTTTAGTTGTGCGCAGTATTATAGTAGGAGTACAGTGCAGACTTTTGCTGACCATCAGTATATATATAGCAGTACGGTACAGTAGTCCATTGCTCTACCTCTGTGTCGTCAAGTATACTGTCCATATATGTGCTGCATTGTAGTTGTGCACAGTATTATAGTAGGAGGACAGTGCAGAATTTTGCTGACCACCAGTATATATATATATATATAGCAGTTTGGTACAGTAGTCCATTGCTCTACCTCTGTGTTGTCAAGTATACTATCCATCCATACCTGTGCTGCATTGTAGTTGTGCGCAGTATTATAGTAGGAGTTCAGTGCAGAATTTTGCTGACCACCAGTATATATATAGCAGTACGGTACAGTAGTCCATTGCTCTACCTCTGTGTTGTCAAGTATACTATCCATCCATACCTGTGCTGCATTGCAGTTGTGCGCAGTATTATAGTAGGAGGACCGTGCAGGATTTTGCTGACCACCAGTATATATATAGCAGTACGGTACAGTAGTCCATTGCTCTACCTCTGTGTTGTCAAGTATACTATCCATCCATACCTGTGCTGCATTGTAGTTGTGAGCAGTATTATTGTAGGAGGACAGTGCAGAATTTTGCTGACAACCAGTATATATATATAGCAGTACGGTACAGTAGTCCATTGCTCTACCTCTGTGTTGTCAAGTATACTATCCATCCATACCTGTGCTGCATTGTAGTTGTGCGCAGTATTATAGTAGGAGGACAGTGCAGAATTTTGCTGACCACCAGTATATATATATATATATAGCAGTACAGTACAGTAGTCCATTGCTCTACCTCTGTGTTGTCAAGTATACTATCCATCCATACCTGTGCTGCATTGTAGTTGTGCGCAGTATTATAGTAGGAGTTCAGTGCAGAATTTTGCTGACCACCAGTATAAATATAGCAGTACGGTACAGTAGTCCATTGCTCTACCTCTGTGTTGTCAAGTATACTATCCATCCATACCTGTGCTGCATTGTAGTTGTGCGCAGTATTATAGTAGGAGGACAGTGCAGGATTTTGCTGACCACCAGTATATATATAGCAGTACGGTACAGTAGTCCATTGCTCTACCTCTGTGTTGTCAAGTATACTATCCATCCATACCTGTGCTGCATTGTAGTTGTACGCAGTATTATAGTAGGAGTACAGTGCAGAATTTTGCTGACCATCAGTATATATATAGCAGTACGGTACAGTAGTCCATTGCTCTACCTCTGTGTCGTCAAGTATACTATCCATATATGTGCTGCATTGTAGTTGTGCGCAGTATTATAGTTGGAGGACAGTGCAGAATTTTGCTGACCACCAGTATATATATATAGCAGTACGGTACAGTAGTCCATTGCTCTACCTCTGTGTCGTCACATATACTATCCATATATGTGCTGCATTGTAGTTGTACGCAGTATTATAGTTGGAGGACAGTGCAGAATTTTGCTGACCACCAGTATATATATAGCAGTACGGTACAGTAGTCCATTGCTCTACCTCTGTGTCATCAAGTATACTATCCGTCCATACCTGTGCTGCATTTTAGTTGTGCGCAGTACTGTATATAGTAGGAGGACAGTGCAGAATTTTGCTGACCACCAGAATATATATAGCAGTATGGTACAGTAGTCCATTGCGCTACCTCTGTGTCGTCAAGTATACTATCCATATCTGTGCTGCATTGTAGTTGTGCGCAGTATTATAGTAGGAGGACAGTGCAGAATTTTGCTGACCACCAGTATATATATAGCAGTACGGTACAGTAGTCCATTGCTCTAACTCTGTGTCGTCATGTATACTATCCATCCATACCTGTGCTGCATTTTAGTTGTGCGCAGTATATTGTAGGAGGACAGTGCAGAATTTTGCTGACAACCAGTATATATATAGCAGTACGGTACAGTAGTCCATTGCTCTACCTCTGTGTCGTCAGGTATACTATCCATATCTGTGCTGCATTGTAGTTGTGCGCAGTATTATAGTAGGAGGACAGTGCAGAATTTTGCTGACCACCAGTATATATATAGCAGTACGGGACAGTAGTCCATTGCTCTACCTCTGTGTTGTCAAGTATACTATCCATCCATACCTGTGCTGCATTTTAGTTGTGCGCAGTATTATAGTAGGAGTACAGTGCAGACTTTTGCTGACCATCAGTATATATATAGCAGTACGGTACAGTAGTCCATTGCTCTACCTCTGTGTCGTCAAGTATACTGTCCATATATGTGCTGCATTGTAGTTGTGCACAGTATTATAGTAGGAGGACAGTGCAGAATTTTGCTGACCACCAGTATATATATATATATATAGCAGTTTGGTACAGTAGTCCATTGCTCTACCTCTGTGTTGTCAAGTATACTATCCATCCATACCTGTGCTGCATTGTAGTTGTGCGCAGTATTATAGTAGGAGTTCAGTGCAGAATTTTGCTGACCACCAGTATATATATAGCAGTACGGTACAGTAGTCCATTGCTCTACCTCTGTGTTGTCAAGTATACTATCCATCCATACCTGTGCTGCATTGCAGTTGTGCGCAGTATTATAGTAGGAGGACCGTGCAGGATTTTGCTGACCACCAGTATATATATAGCAGTACGGTACAGTAGTCCATTGCTCTACCTCTGTGTTGTCAAGTATACTATCCATCCATACCTGTGCTGCATTGTAGTTGTGAGCAGTATTATTGTAGGAGGACAGTGCAGAATTTTGCTGACAACCAGTATATATATATAGCAGTACGGTACAGTAGTCCATTGCTCTACCTCTGTGTTGTCAAGTATACTATCCATCCATACCTGTGCTGCATTGTAGTTGTGCGCAGTATTATAGTAGGAGGACAGTGCAGAATTTTGCTGACCACCAGTATATATATATATATATAGCAGTACAGTACAGTAGTCCATTGCTCTACCTCTGTGTTGTCAAGTATACTATCCATCCATACCTGTGCTGCATTGTAGTTGTGCGCAGTATTATAGTAGGAGTTCAGTGCAGAATTTTGCTGACCACCAGTATAAATATAGCAGTACGGTACAGTAGTCCATTGCTCTACCTCTGTGTTGTCAAGTATACTATCCATCCATACCTGTGCTGCATTGTAGTTGTGCGCAGTATTATAGTAGGAGGACAGTGCAGGATTTTGCTGACCACCAGTATATATATAGCAGTACGGTACAGTAGTCCATTGCTCTACCTCTGTGTTGTCAAGTATACTATCCATCCATACCTGTGCTGCATTGTAGTTGTACGCAGTATTATAGTAGGAGTACAGTGCAGAATTTTGCTGACCATCAGTATATATATAGCAGTACGGTACAGTAGTCCATTGCTCTACCTCTGTGTCGTCAAGTATACTATCCATATATGTGCTGCATTGTAGTTGTGCGCAGTATTATAGTTGGAGGACAGTGCAGAATTTTGCTGACCACCAGTATATATATATAGCAGTACGGTACAGTAGTCCATTGCTCTACCTCTGTGTCGTCACATATACTATCCATATATGTGCTGCATTGTAGTTGTACGCAGTATTATAGTTGGAGGACAGTGCAGAATTTTGCTGACCACCAGTATATATATAGCAGTACGGTACAGTAGTCCATTGCTCTACCTCTGTGTCATCAAGTATACTATCCGTCCATACCTGTGCTGCATTTTAGTTGTGCGCAGTACTGTATATAGTAGGAGGACAGTGCAGAATTTTGCTGACCACCAGAATATATATAGCAGTATGGTACAGTAGTCCATTGCGCTACCTCTGTGTCGTCAAGTATACTATCCATATCTGTGCTGCATTGTAGTTGTGCGCAGTATTATAGTAGGAGGACAGTGCAGAATTTTGCTGACCACCAGTATATATATAGCAGTACGGTACAGTAGTCCATTGCTCTACCTCTGTGTCGTCACGTATACTATCCATCCATACCTGTGCTGCATTTTAGATGTGCGCAGTATATAGGAGGACAGTGCAGAATTTTGCTGGCAACCAGTATATATATAGCAGTACGGTACAGTAGTCCATTGCTCTAACTCTGTGTCGTCATGTATACTATCCATCCATACCTGTGCTGCATTTTAGTTGTGCGCAGTATATAGTAGGAGGACAGTGCAGAATTTTGCTGACAACCAGTATATATATAGCAGTACGGTACAGTAGTCCATTGCTCTACCTCTGTGTCGTCAGGTATACTATCCATATATGTGCTGCATTGTAGTTGTGCGCAGTATTATAGTAGGAGGACAGTGCAGAATTTTGCTGACCACCAGTATATATATAGCAGTACGGGACAGTAGTCCATTGCTCTACCTCTATGTTGTCAAGTATACTATCCATCCATACCTGTGCTGCATTTTAGTTGTGCGCAGTATTATAGTAGGAGTACAGTGCAGACTTTTGCTGACCATCAGTATATATATAGCAGTACGGTACAGTAGTCCATTGCTCTACCTCTGTGTCGTCAAGTATACTGTCCATATATGTGCTGCATTGAAGTTGTGCGCAGTATTATAGTAGGAGGACAGTGCAGAATTTTGCTGACCACCAGTATATATATATATATAGCAGTATGGTACAGTAGTCCATTGCTCTACCTCTGTGTTGTCAAGTATACTATCCATCCATACCTGTGCTGCATTGTAGTTGTGCGCAGTATTATAGTAGGAGTTCAGTGCAGAATTTTGCTGACCACCAGTATATATATAGCAGTACGGTACAGTAGTCCATTGCTCTACCTCTGTGTTGTCAAGTATACTATCCATCCATACCTGTGCTGCAATGTAGTTGTGCGCAGTATTATAGTAGGAGGACCGTGCAGGATTTTGCTGACCACCAGTATATATATAGCAGTACGGTACAGTAGTCCATTGCTCTACCTCTGTGTTGTCAAGTATACTATCCATCCATACCTGTGCTGCATTGTAGTTGTGAGCAGTATTATAGTAGGAGGACAGTGCAGAATTTTGCTGACAACCAGTATATATATAGCAGTACAGTACAGTAGTCCATTGCTCTACCTCTGTGTCGTCAAGTATACTACACATATCTGTGCTGCATTGTAGTTGTGCGCAGTATTATAGTAGGAGGACAGTGCAGAATTTTGCTGACCAGCAGTATATATATAGCAGTACGGTACAGTAGTCCATTGCTCTACCTCTGTGTCATCAAGTATACTATCCATCCATACCTGTGCTGCATTTTAGTTGTGCGCAGTACTGTATATAGTAGGAGGACAGTGCAGAATTTTGCTGACTACCAGTATATATATAGCAGTATGGTACAGTAGTCAATTGCGCTACCTCTGTGTCGTCAAGTATACTATCCATATCTGTGCTGCATTGTAGTTGTGCACAGTATTATAGTAGGAGGACAGTGCAGAATTTTGCTGACCACCAGTATATATATAGCAGTACGGTACAGTAGTCCATTGCTCTACCTCTGTGTCATCACGTATACTATCCATCCATCCATACCTGTGCTGCATTTTTGATGTGCGCAGTATATAGGAGGACAGTGCAGAATTTTGCTGACAACCAGTATATATATAGCAGTACGGTACAGTAGTCCATTGCTCTAACTCTGTGTCGTCAAGTATAATATCAATCCATACCTGTGCTGCATTTTAGTTGTGCGCACTATATAGTAGGAGGACTGTGCAGAATTTTGCTGACAAAAAGTATATATATAGCAGTATGGTACAGTAGTCCATTGCTCTACCTCTGTGTCGTCAGGTCTACTATCCATATCTGTGCTGCATTGTAGTTGTGCGCAGTACTATAGTAGGAGGACAGTGCAGAATTTTGCTGACCACCAGTATATATATAGCAGTACGGGGCAGTAGTCCATTGCTCTACCTCTGTGTCGTCAAGTATACTATCCATATCTGTGCTGTGTCGAATACTGTGACAGAGGCAACCTGCTGAAGGTCTAACAGTTTTATATATGTACTACGGGATAGTACGTATATTATGTATACAACCAATAATCACAATATCAAAAGGTTCTCATATTCACTAGTATAGTATAAAGG
The DNA here is from genome assembly GCF_028390025.1 of Pseudophryne corroboree. Classification (NCBI taxonomy): domain Eukaryota; kingdom Metazoa; phylum Chordata; class Amphibia; order Anura; family Myobatrachidae; genus Pseudophryne; species Pseudophryne corroboree. Next base: position 286,316,621 of record NC_086452.1, on the reverse strand, counting down.
CATAAGAGAATCCATCTTGATTCTAGCTAGATGATACAGCAAATTCATCTTGAACTTTTTACACACTGAGAGACGAGAAAAACAACTTTCTTGGCAGTATTAATTCCACATATGCACATCCGAAAAGCTCACAGTGTCCAGCTTAATTCCTAATATGGACACAGTTGAAGATCACGAGTATCTTTGAGTATTCTTGACAATTGTCCTAATATTGCATAACACTATTGCATAACACTGTATTCCAGATGCATGAAATCATATGGGAGGATTTATATAAGAATGGGGCGTAACTGTGTATTATATAAAACTCATTGTTGTTACGTGTATCTGTTGTTAAAAGGATTTGACCCAGGCTGAGAGGATGTTACCTCTCCCCTGTATACGGGCGTGGCCTTTTTAATAAATAATAATTGATTTTTATAAATCCATTTTCAATTCATTCTTTTACCTAACAACCCAAACAGCAACAAGATGGTTAATTTAGTTAACCCTAGGAAATTCAACAGATGGGGGCTCGGTCCTTGGAACTATAGATCTCGATCTCTTCATCAAATTCTCAAAGGGGTGTGCCAGCCAGCAGCTGAGGATGGAAGGAACGTCCCCAGTCATTACAGCACTGGTAAGTATAGAATACCATGGTATGTGCTATATTCCAGTACATGCTGTTTCTATACCTGCCAGCTGTCTGTGTGATTGTATTTTTTATAATATGAGAATTAGGAGTGGAGAGATTGACTAAACTAGGAAAATAACTCAGGGACCTGTTTGTTGTTGTTTGTTTGTAAAATGAATACCAAAGGTGTGTTCAAGTCGGTTGAAGGACCAAGTAACTCGGGAATGATGATTGACAGATGCTGTTGCATGTAAATAAGAATACCAAAATTAAATCAAAGATTTGAGCAAAGAAACTGTGACCGGGGTTTTTCACTCTATGAATGATTGCGTGAATAAGTGCTTTGGACCATCTTCACGAGGTCTGAATGTGTTCCAATCTGCATTTACAGTATCACGTGCCCTCGTTAACGCTGTAAGTGACAGATAAGATAAGAGCCAAATAAAGTAAAAAGCACATAGACCACCTCCCCTTGTTAGTCAGCTACACGTGTGTAAGAAGGGTACATGAAATAAATAGAGTGAACAACCTGAAGTTATAGGGATTATATGTAATTGAGTGTAATAATATATTGCAATACTGAGCAACTCTAAAGAGGTGTTGTGCTAACCATAACCTAAGCCTGTTTGCTAACATTGTAGTGCACGAAGAGACTAGCAACTTTAACATGGCATGTTGCTTTGTGATTGTAGTTTGTGATAAGAGGGTCTACTGCAGCTTCCCAGTTGACAGACGTGTCGCGTGGGTGAAAAATTGCAGGGATTGCAAATTTTTCCAGCGTATGGGAAGGGCAGGGAGGATTAACCCTAAGTGTGCATATCATGTATGGAAGAAATATTCCATAGAAGCACCAATTTTGTATAGTACTGTGACAAAGGGTACAGTCTATGTTTTGCATTTCAATCATGCTGTATAATATTGGCCTGATCAACCAATACTAAGCGTATTTTGAAATCGGCAAAACTGTTGAAATCTGCAAGATATTGAAGTTTGCAAACTGTATTTAAATTTTTTGTGTTTTATGGTGTCGTGTGTGGGACATAATGGGCAGTGTTTGTTCAGTTAAGTATATTCTCAGATCTGTGTCTAATAGAAACCTTCTGTCTGTGATTGGCATGGTTACAAGTTTTGAAATAAGGTTTATATATATATATATATTTGTGAACGGAGGAAACAGAAGAGTTGATGTCCGTGTTCAAATGGCTTTTGGCAGATCTGTAGTTAAAAATATGTGTTTATCTAATGTTACTATTGAAATATAAAGAAAAGTTTTTTCCCTTGTAAAATAAGAAGAAAAAAAAAAAGAAAAAAAAGCCTTCAGTTTCCAACGCTGTGTAGCATGGAGAGCCAGGGGGCTGTAACAGCGCAGAAACGTGCCCCCCTTTTTCCAGCAGCAGTGTAAGCCATGACGTAGTTAAGAAAAAAAAGTGTTCAGTGAGCTTTAATTTTTTCATCTAATAAGATGGATCATAATAAGCATAAGTCAGTGGTTTCCAAAAAAAATTTTCACGGCACCCCTAGGCCAAAATTGTATTATTGAGAAATGTAAAAATAAATATTACATTAAGTAGATGGCATTTATATGTCATCCTTAGGGTCAGTCGTGTGGTGAGGGACAAGATTTGCTTCTGTTTGGCCACATATTTTATGACTGGCAGCCACCAGCACTGAATAATTTGAATTGGTCCTGGACCACCAACCCAGGGCACCCCTGCAAGTGTCCGAGGCACCCCAGGGAGCTACGGCACAAAGTTTGGGAACCTCTGGCATAGGCAATACTCTAAATATATTTTCTGCTACAAATATTGTTGGAAGAACAATGATTGCAATTTTAAATGTTTGTTATACAAACAATCTACTCTAGTTTAGTGTAGAGAAAGCTGCCAATTTCTTTCTACAGCATAACTGTAATCAGAAAAAAATAATAAAAATAAAAATCCCAGCAACAGATGTGGGCTAGAGATGTCAGCGCTAACAGCGTTAAAGCTAACAGATCTGCATCTGGCAGACAGTCAAGAAGACAACGCCCTATTGCGGAACACGCATTCTGTAATTTATATGCTGTAAATCAAAGATTGCGACAAGCAATTAATCACTACGATTCCAGTATTAACATACTTTTAGACAATTCTTCAAAGTTATTTGGAAGAAACCTAATTTGTAAGTTACAGTGTAAAATATACTACATCACGGATTAGGTATTTCTAAAGATTCCAGGAAGTTTAAAGTAGGGACAGATTCAGTTGGATACATAGCATATCTATATATCACTTACCCTGTGTGAGGTAAAGGATATGCTTGCTAAAATCCATCTCATTGTATAGGCATCGATATATTAGATTGCAAAGGTTCTTAATGGACTGCACAATATGCAGTGATGAACCAGGTTCCGTAGCCAGAAAGTGTGGGGATATGGTCGTATACAAAAATACAGATAATAGGAGCGGTGGTGTTGTTAAGTAACTGAGTTTTCAGTGAATCCGTGTATGTGTCAAGGCATTCCATAGAATGGATGCAGTCCAAGGAAAGTTTGCTTGGAAGCAAATAATGAGTGTGCATGAGAGACATAGATTTTGTGTGGACTGGCCAGTCTGAATGATATGTTGAGATAAGTAAAGAAATGTACCCAGTATGTGGATGATATACCTTTGTGTTACAAATTATTTGAAGTATTGGTGTCAGATACTAAACAGTTGTGTTTTCTTGCAGAACAGGACACAAGGTGTCGCAAGACAAAAGTCAACGGTGTGCTGACATAGTTAACTACCTAGGTCATTATTTGGCGCTAGGCTAAAGATAGTTAAAACCCTTAGAGGGTGGAGCCTTGGTATACATTTATTGATAGATTATATATGTATGACCAGATGATAAATCTCTAGATACAGTAATTATTTTTTTTTGTAAATGCTATATGCATACATTCAAGTTCATAACCAAAGAAATTATAGAAGGTAATACAATATTACACTTTATCATGAATAAGACATTATGGATACACAGTCAGAGCCAAACTATCAACTTATGTATAAGCAAGAACAAAAGAAAAAAAATGTTTAATACTGAGGTTAAGCAGTAGATTTTATATGATGTGTACATTTTACCTCTGACAGTATACAACTTAGATATAAAATGCAATAGTGTAGTTTACAGAGGGATTTCAGATTTAAAGATGTATCCCTTCATTCAATAGGGGATATATGAACCAACAGGGAAATTGTAACAAATGATTTGTTCCATTAAAAAAATGTGTTTATTATGACACATAAACTCACTGACATACTACATACATAAAGTGTATGGGTGAATCTGGACCAGTTAAAGTGACCGTGCAATAGATGTAAATCTCTCACCATATAATAGGATTGCGGTGGGCTAGTTTAAAGAAGCAACATGGGTCCGAGGCTGAAAATAGCCTAGACACCACCGCAGATGGTTTATTCATTCAGCGTATCAGTCCTTTTACTTGCTTCACTGATCCTCGTCACCCGATTCCCCCGTCCAAGAACCTATCCTGGTAGGATTTCCTCTGGTGGCACAGTGATGCCCAGCTCAGAGTGATACAGCTGCATACTTGTCTTCCTCACCCCCAAAAGTGGGGAGTATAAGGAATATAATGTGGATGAGTAAGACAATTATAATGATTTCACACATCATGATTACATCGCATTGCATTTAAAGAAAAAAAAGAAAAAACTGATTAACAGGAGAATAATTTCTCGAGCATCCATAGGGGATAATGGGATAGTGAATTAGTATTATTAATAATAAAGTGTTGTTGCCAATTTTCATTAAGGGGAAATGTCATGAGTTATGCAAATCTAAGGGTAACTAACATGAAATAGATTCACAAGCTTTCTATAATGGGATGAAGTTTAATGGAGAAGTGTACATTGTGTTTTGGCATGGGACCAAAATAACAAATTATGTGATAATAAGAGGGATCGTGATGGTGATAAAGAAAGCTATAGCATGTTTACTGCAGATGGTTGGGTTGATTAAAAACAACATTGTTTTAATACAACATAGTTTAATGCTAAAAAAGGAACTATAGTATGTGTAACAGGTGTTAAGGGGTAATTTGAGAAATGAATAATAAGGCCAGAGGTGTGATCTATTGTTTTACTGATAGAAAGAGTTTATAGGAGTTTGAAAAATATTTTGTGTTTAATATGTGTAATGTTGAGAATAAAAAAAAGTCATAATGTGACAAGGATGGTTTAAAGAATTAAGCATTATTAATCTACAAAAGAGACAGGAAAGGCAGAATTTGAATCATGGCATGGTCCAATCGTTGGTTCAATAGTGGTAGAATTACACCTAAGCCTCTGCTTAGTCTCTCTTCTATATCATTTTTTTGTTATTCTTTTTGGAATCCAGCAAAGATATATTATCTAGAGACTGATTCAAAACTACAAAATGATTTGACGATTCAGATGTGTCACACAAATATTTAAACAGTTACAAGAATATCAAAAGCTGCAAGAACCTTGGAAAGATATTTAACCAACACGAAAACACACAGTCCGGCACAGGACAATCACTAAGAGAGTGAAGACGGTGTTATGGTGAGAAGTTGTTTATGTTTCGGTTCCATTACAGATCGCATAGGATGGTCCTTGGCAAGTACCGCTGGCTACTGATACAGCCGTTGCAAAGGCTGCAGAAGAAGGACACCTAGATCCATGAGCTTGCAATGAAATGAAAAGGTCAGAGACCAGAGCTTAAAGGAACCTAACACTAAAAACTATTGTATGGAGATACAGAGACTTTTACTACTGTTACTACCACAGAGTTGTATTTGAATGAACCCTTCAATCAAGATAGAGATGATTATGATCATTGATAATAGACTATGTGCTTATAAGCTAATATCCTACAGAACTTTTAACATTTCTGAAAGTATACGGGAGCGACATTATTTATAACAGCATTAGGACTTAATTTATTTATTTTTCTTTGAAGAGAGAGCGAGCAAACGTGTGGTGTAGGTATGAGTACTCATCCATTATTGTGGATGGGAATTATTTCAATAAGACCCTTCCTTCCTCTTTTCTTTTCTAAGCAGGAAATCCAGAGGGATTTAAAACTGGTGTAACGAACACACACTTTGAAAAACGTGGTTGTGAGTATTATACTCCACTTGAAGACAGATGTATAGATTAATGCATGGATAATTTAAATAATTTAGGATATTATTCTGAGGAGTATCCAGTCCAGCAATACCATTAATTGTTGGAAAGATTTTGGGTACTGCAGCTATATATATTATATTGCTAATTATAATTATAATTGTTAGATATGTATACATAGATACTAGCATTGTATAATAGCAGGCCAAAGTTCTCTATGCAAGTTACATTTGATGTGATTACCAAAACTTTATAGAGTCGTGATAATAGTGAAACACGGTACATGTGTATAGATACAACAGTATCTCAAGAAAGAACCACTGGTGATAATATCAGCTACACATATCAGGTGTATTTCAGTTAATGGAAATAAAATAGGTCAATAATACAGAAAAAAAATTAACTTATGAAGATAGGAAAGATTGACTTAAGGGAATGTGAAAGGATTGTTACAATTGTTACAATACTAACCTAGACATAATGAGTTAGGTATATAAATAGTAAGGGTTACATATGATGTTCATTAAAGTTTATGATTTAATAAATTTATTTTACCAGGAGTAGATTCAAAGGTTAAAAGAAGATATCATACATAACGGGAAATGTTAGTTGTCACTATGTCCTTAGGATATGATATATAATTGGTTACCTATTAATTCTAAAAATGTTTGTTATTTTAGAAGATTGATTTAGCAATTTTATACAAAAACATATATTAACTTGAGAAAAGTTTTCTTGCAGGATGAACTATTCCTAAAAAGAGTAATTGATTCAGTAATCAGGAAACATGTTCCTGCCACCAGAGTATCAATAAAACCTCGAAGTGGTAAAGGTGGCTAATAAGTTCTCCTATGGCTAATAAAGTCGTATTATTAATCAACTGGAAGTTGACGTTTTATTTCATTTAAATTATTGATAACATGATTGAACTTTATAATATGATATTCCAGAACTGTGGACATTTGTGATGATTCCAGGACATTGGACATGAACTATTACGATACCATATTGTTCTACATTCTTTAATACCACAAATTGGAGGATATTGTTGATTTCCGGAAACAGCACTTTGAGCTCACTGCTGTGCTTATTTGACCAAAGACATTACGGATCCTGATACGTGTATTGCCAAGTATATAAAGGAGGTCCATGGTATGATATAAAAGAACTTTAACCAAGGCATTATGATATGGACTGGAAAGGATAAATGTTTTAATCCTAGTATTCAATTTTCAGGATTAGGAAAATGTTTTTTAAGTATATTGTATGTGATTGTATGTGTTGATGTATTCTGTGATGAGGTTTATTCTTTGGTGACCCCGATGTGATTATAGCCATTCATCTGATGTTCACCGCCTACAGGTGCGGCCTATGCCGTATTTGGAAAACTACTGCCAGACGCAGAATAGCAATATTACATGAAATGATTATTAGTGAACTATACGTTCCCAGAAATTCTCCTGAGATGACAGGGCACATGGATAATGTCCCTGATCAAAGGGTGGAGCTGTCGAATACTGTGACAGAGGCAACCTGCTGAAGGTCTAACAGTTATATATATGTACTACGGGATAGTACGTATATTATGTATACAACCAATAATCACAATATCAAAAGGTTCTCATATTCACTAGTATAGTATAAAGGCATAAGAGAATCCATCTTGATTCTAGCTAGATGATACAGCAAATTCATCTTGAACTTTTTACACACTGAGAGATGAGAAAAACAACTTTCTTGGCAGTATTAATTCCACATACGCACATCCGAAAAGCTCACAGTGTCCAGCTTAATTCCTAATATGGACACAGTTGAAGATCACGAGTATCTTTGAGTATTCTTGACAATTGTCCTAATATTGCATAACACTATTGCATAACACTGTATTCCAGATGCATGAAATCATATGGGAGGATTTATATAAGAATGGGGCGTAACTGTGTATTATATAAAACTCATTGTTGTTACGTGTATCTGTTGTTAAAAGGATTTGACCCAGGCTGAGAGGATGTTATCTCTCCCCTGTATACGGGCGTGGCCTTTTTAATAAATAATAATTGATTTTTATAAATCCATTTTCAATTCATTCTTTTACCTAACAACCCAAACAGCAACAAGATTGTTAATTTAGTTAACCCTAGGAAATTCAACAGCTGCATTGTAGTTGTGCGCAGTATTATAGTAGGAGGACAGTGCAGAATTTTGCTGACCACTAGTACATATATAGCAGTACGGTACAGTAGTCCATAGTTCTACCTCTGTGTCGTCTAGTATACTATCCATATCTGTGCTGCATTGTAGTTGTGCACAGTATTATAGTAGGAGGACAGTGCAGAATTTTGCTGACCACCAGTATACATATATAGCAGTACGGTACAGTAGTCCATTGCTCTACCTCTGTGTCATCAAGTATACTATCCATATCTGTGCTGCATTGTAGTTGTACGCAGTATTTGAGTAGGAGGACAGTGCAGAATTTTGCTGACCACCAGTATATATATAGCAGTACGGTACAGTAGTCCATTGCTCTACCTCTGTGTCGTCAAGTATACTATCCATATCTGTACTGCATTGTAGTTGTGCACAGTATTATAGTAGGAGGACAGTGCAGAATTTTGCTGACCACCAGTATATATATAGCAGTACGGTACAGTAGTCCATTGCGCTACCTCTGTGTCATCAAGAATACTATCCATATCTGTGCTGCATTGTAGTTGTGAGCAGTATTATAGTAGGAGGACAGTGCAGGATTTTGCTGACCACCAGTATATATATTGCAGTACGGTACAGTAGTCCATTGCTCTACTTCTGTGTCATCAAGTATACTATCCACATATGTGCTGCATTGTAGTTGTGCGCAGTATTATAGTAGGAGGACAGTGCAGGATTTTGCTGACCAACAGTATATATATAGCAGTACGGTACAGTAGTCCATTGCTCTACCTCTGTGTTGTCAAGTATACTATCCATCCATACCTGTGCTGCATTGTAGTTGTGAGCAGTATTATAGTAGGAGGACAGTGCAGAATTTTGCTGACAACCAGTATATATATAGCAGTACGGTACAGTAGTCCATTGCTCTACCTCTGTGTCGTCAAGTATACTACACATATCTGTGCTGCATTGTAGTTGTGCGCAGTATTATAGTAGGAGGACAGTGCAGAATTTTGCTGACCACCAGTATATATATAGTAGTATGGAACAGTATTCCATTGCTCTACCTCTGTGTCATCAAGTATACTATCCGTCCATACCTGTGCTGCATTTTAGTTGTGCGCAGTACTGTATATAGTAGGAGGACAGTGCAGAATTTTGCTGACTACCAGTATATATATAGCAGTATGGTGCAGTAGCCCATTGCGCTACCTCTGTGTCGTCAAGTATACTATTCATATCTGTGCTGCATTGTAGTTGTGCGCAGTATTATAGTAGGAGGACAGTGCAGAATTTTGCTGACCACCAGTATATATATAGCAGTACGGTACAGTAGTCCATTGCTCTACCTCTGTGTCGTCACGTATACTATCCATCCATCCATACCTGTGCTGCATTTTAGATGTGCGCAGTATATAGGAGGACAGTGCAGAATTTTGCTGACAACCAGTATATATATAGCAGTACGGTACAGTAGTCCATTGCTCTAACTCTGTGTCGTCAAGTATAATATCAATCCATACCTGTGCTGCATTTTAGTTTGTGCGCAGTATATAGTAGGAGGACAGTGCAGAATTTTGCTGACAACCAGTATATATATAGCAGTATGGTACAGTAGTCCATTGCTCTACCTATGTGTCGTCAGGTATACTATCCATATCTGTGCTGCATTGTAGTTGTGCGCAGTATTATAGTAGGAGGACAGTGCAGAATTTTGCTGACCACCAGTATATATATAGCAGTACGGTACAGTAGTCCATTGCTCTACCTCTGTGTCGTCAAGTATACTATCCATATCTGTGCTGCATTGTAGTTGTGCGCAGTATTATAGTAGGAGGACAGTGCAGAATTTTGCTGACCACTAGTACATATATAGCAGTACGGTACAGTAGTCCATAGTTCTACCTCTGTGTCGTCTAGTATACTATCCATATCTGTGCTGCATTGTAGTTGTGCGCAGTATCATAGTAGGAGGACAGTGCAGAATTTTGCTGACCACCAATATATATATATAGCAGTATGGTACAGTAGTCCATTGCTCTACCTCTGTGTCGTCAAGTATACTATCCATACCTGTGCTGCATTGTATTTGTGCGCAGTATTATAGTAGGAGGACAGTGCAGAATTTTGCTAACCACCAGTATATATATAGCAGTACGGTACAGTAGTCCATTGCTCTACCTCTGTGTCGTCACGTATACTATCCATACATACCTGTGCTGCATTTTAGTTGTGCGCAGTATATAGTAGGAGGACAGTGCAGAATTTTGCTGACCACCAGTATATATATAGCAGTACGGTACAGTACTCTATTGCTCTACCTCTGTGTCGTCAAGTATACTATCATTCCATACCTGTGCTGCATTGTAGTTGTGCACAGTATTATAGTAGGAGGACAGTGCAGAATTTTGCTGACCACCAGTATACATATATAGCAGTACGGTACAGTAGTCCATTGCTTTACCTCTGTGTCATCAAGTATACTATCCATATCTGTGCTGCATTGTAGTTGTACGCAGTATTTGAGTAGGAGGACAGTGCAGAATTTTGCTGACCACCAGTATATATATAGCAGTACGGTGCAGTAGTCCATTGCTCTACCTCTGTGTCGTCAAGTATACTATCCAAATCTGTACTGCATTGTAGTTGTGCACAGTATTACAGTAGGAGGACAGTGCAGAATTTTGCTGACCACCAGCATATATATATAGCAGTACGGTACAGTAGTCCATTGCGCTACCTCTGTGTCATCAAGTATACTATCCATATCTGTGCTGCATTGTAGTTGTGAGCAGTATTATAGTAGGAGGACAGTGCAGGATTTTGCTGACCACCAGTATATATATAGCAGTACGGTACAGTAGTCCATTGCTCTACTTCTGTGTCGTCAAGTATACTATCCACATATGTGCTGCATTGTAGTTGTGCGCAGTATTATAGTAGGATGACAGTGCAGGATTTTGCTGACCACCAGTATATATATAGCAGTACGGTACAGTAGTCCATTGCTCTACCTCTGTGTTGTCAAGTATACTATCCATCCATACCTGTGCTGCATTGTAGTTGTGAGCAGTATTATAGTAGGAGGACAGTGCAGAATTTTGCTGACAACCAGTATATATATAGCAGTACGGTACAGTAGTCCATTGCTCTACCTCTGTGTCGTCAAGTATACTACACATATCTGTGCTGCATTGTAGTTGTGCGCAGTATTATAGTAGGAGGACAGTGCAGAATTTTGCTGACCACCAGTATATATATAGCAGTACGGAACAGTAGTCCATTGCTCTACCTCTGTGTCATCAAGTATACTATCCGTCCATACCTGTGCTGCATTTTAGTTGTGCGCAGTACTGTATATAGTAGGAGGACAGTGCAGAATTTTGCTGACTACCAGTATATATATAGCAGTATGGTACAGTAGCCCATTGCGCTACCTCTGTGTCGTCAAGTATACTATCCATATCTGTGCTGCATTGTAGTTGTGCGCAGTATTATAGTAGGAGGACAGTGCAGAATTTTGCTGACCACCAGTATATATATAGCAGTACGGTACAGTAGTCCATTGCTCTACCTCTGTGTCGTCACGTATACTATCCATCCATCCATACCTGTGCTGCATTTTAGATGTGCGCAGTATATAGGAGGACAGTGCAGAATTTTGCTGACAACCAGTATATATATAGCAGTACGGTACAGTAGTCCATTGCTCTAACTCTGTGTCGTCAAGTATAATATCAATCCATACCTGTGCTGCATTTTAGTTTGTGCGCACTATATAGTAGGAGACAGTGCAAAATTTTGCTGACAACCAGTATATATATAGCAGTATGGTACAGTAGTCCATTGCTCTACCTATGTGTCGTCAGGTATACTATCCATATCTGTGCTGCATTGTAGTTGTGCGCAGTATTATAGTAGGAGGACAGTGCAGAATTTTGCTGACCACCAGTATATATATAGCAGTACGGGGCAGTAGTCCATTGCTCTACCTCTGTGTCGTCAAGTATACTATCCATATCTGTGCTGCATTGTAGTTGTGCGCAGTATTATAGTAGGAGGACAGTGCAGAATTTTGCTGACCACTAGTACATATATAGCAGTACGGTACAGTAGTCCATAGTTCTACCTCTGTGTCGTCTAGTATACTATCCATATCTGTGCTGCATTGTAGTTGTGCGCAGTATCATAGTAGGAGGACAGTGCAGAATTTTGCTGACCACCAGTATATATATAGCAGTATGGTACAGTAGTCCATTGCTCTACCTCTGTGTCGTCAAGTATACTATCCATACCTTTGCTGCATTGTATTTGTGCGCAGTATTATAGTAGGAGGACAGTGCAGAATTTTGCTAACCACCAGTATATATATAGCAGTACGGTACAGTAGTCCATTGCTCTACCTCTGTGTCGTCATGTATACTATCCATCCATACCTGTGCTGCATTTTAGTTGTGCGCAGTATATAGTAGGAGGACAGTGCAGAATTTTGCTGACCACCAGTATATATATATAGCAGTACGGTACAGTACTCTATTGCTCTACCTCTGTGTCGTCAAGTATACTATCATTCCATACCTGTGCTGCATTGTAGTTGTGCATAGTATTATAGTAGGAGGACAGTGCAGAATTTTGCTGACCACCAGTATACATATATAGCAGTACGGTACAGTAGTCCATTGCTCTACCTCTGTGTCATCAAGTATACTATCCATATCTGTGCTGCATTGTAGTTGTACGCAGTATTTGAGTAGGAGGACAGTGCAGAATTTTGCTGACCACCAGTATATATATAGCAGTACGGTACAGTAGTCCATTGCTCTACCTCTGTGTCGTCAAGTATACTATCCATATCTGTACTGCATTGTAGTTGTGCACAGTATTATAGTAGGAGGACAGTGCAGAATTTTGCTGACCACCAGTATATATATAGCAGTACGGTACAGTAGTCCATTGCTCTACCTCTGTGTCGTCACGTATACTATCCATCCATACCTGTGCTACATTTTAGATGTGCGCAGTATATAGTAGGAGGACAGTGCAGAATTTTGCTGACCACCATTTTATATATAGCAGTACAGTACAGTAGTCCATTGCTCTACCTCTGTGTCGTCAAGTATACCTGTGCTGCATTGTAGTTGTGCGCAGTTTTATAGTAGGAGAACAGTGCAGGATTTTGCTGACCACCAGTTTATATATAGCAGTACGGTACAGTAGTCCATTGCTCTACCTCTGTGTTGTCAAGTATACTATCCATCCATACCTGTGCTGCATTGTAGTTGTGAGCAGTATTATAGTAGGAGGACAGTGCAGAATTTTACTGACAACCAGTATATATATAGCAGTACGGTACAGTAGTCCATTGCTCTACCTCTGTGTCGTCAAGTATACTACACATATCTGTGCTGCATTGTAGTTGTGCGCAGTATTATAGTAGGAGGACAGTGCAGAATTTTGCTGACCACCAGTATATATATAGTAGTACGGTACAGTAGTCCATTGCTCTACCTCTGTGTCATCAAGTATACTATCCATATCTGTGCTGCATTGTAGTTGTGCGCAGTATTATAGTAGGAGGACAGTGCAGAATTTTGCTGACCACCAGTATATATATAGCAGTACGGTACAGTAGTCCATTGCTCTACCTCTGTGTCGACACGTATACTATCCATCCATCCATACCTGTGCTGCATTTTAGATGTGCGCAGTATATAGGAGGGCAGTGCAGAATTTTGCTGACAACTAGTATATATATAGCAGTACGGTACAGTAGTCCATTGCTCTAACTCTGTGTTGTCAAGTATACTATCAATCCATACCTGTGCTGCATTTTAGTTGTGCGCACTATATAGTAGGAGGACAGTGCAGAATTTTGCTGACAACCAGTATATATATAGCAGTATGGTACAGTAGTCCATTGCTCTACCTCTGTGTCGTCAGGTATACTATCCATATCTGTGCTGCATTGTAGTTGTGCGCAGTATTATAGTAGGAGGACAGTGCAGAATTTTGCTGACCACCAGTATATATATAGCAGTACGGGGCAGTAGTCCATTGCTCTACCTCTGTGTCGTCAAGTATACTATCCATATCTGTGCTGCATTGTAGTTGTGCGCAGTATTATAGTAGGAGGACAGTGCAGAATTTTGCTGACCACCAGTATATATATAGCAGTACGGTACAGTAGTCCATTGCTCTACCTCTGTGTCGTCAAGTATACTATCCATATCTGTGCTGCATTGTAGTTGTACGCAGTATTTGAGTAGGAGGACAGTGCAGAATTTTGCTGACCACCAGTATATATATAGCAGTACGGTACAGTAGTCCATTGCGCTACCTCTGTGTCATCAAGTAAACTATCCATATCTGTGCTGCATTGTAGTTGTGAGCAGTATTATAGTAGGAGGACAGTGCAGAATTTTGCTGACCACCAGTATATATATAGCAGTACGGTACAGTAGTCCATTGCGCTACCTCTGTGTCATCAAGTAAACTATCCATATCTGTGCTGCATTGTAGTTGTGAGCAGTATTATAGTAGGAGGACAGTGCAGAATTTTGCTGACCACCAGTATATATATAGCAATACGGTACAGTAGTCCATTGCTCTACTTCTGTGTCGTCAAGTATACTATCCACATATGTGCTGCATTGTAGTTGTGCACAGTATTATAGTAGGAGGACAGTGCAGGATTTTGCTGACCACCAGTATATATATAGCAGTACGGGGCAGTAGTCCATTGCTCTACCTCTGTGTCGTCAAGTATACTATCCATATCTGTGCTGCATTGTAGTTGTGCGCAGTATTATAGTAGGAGGACAGTGCAGAATTTTGCTGACCACCAGTATATATATAGCAGTACGGTACAGTAGTCCATTGCTCTACCTCTGTGTCGTCAAGTATACTATCCATATCTGTGCTGCATTGTAGTTGTACGCAGTATTTGAGTAGGAGGACAGTGCAGAATTTTGCTGACCACCAGTATATATATAGCAGTACGGTACAGTAGTCCATTGCGCTACCTCTGTGTCATCAAGTAAACTATCCATATCTGTGCTGCATTGTAGTTGTGAGCAGTATTATAGTAGGAGGACAGTGCAGAATTTTGCTGACCACCAGTATATATATAGCAGTACGGTACAGTAGTCCATTGCGCTACCTCTGTGTCATCAAGTAAACTATCCATATCTGTGCTGCATTGTAGTTGTGAGCAGTATTATAGTAGGAGGACAGTGCAGGATTTTGCTGACCACCAGTATATATATAGCAATACGGTACAGTAGTCCATTGCTCTACTTCTGTGTCGTCAAGTATACTATCCACATATGTGCTGCATTGTAGTTGTGCACAGTATTATAGTAGGAGGACAGTGCAGGATTTTGCTGACCACCAGTATATATATAGCAGTACGGTACAGTAGTCCATTGCTCTACCTCTGTGTTGTCAAGTATACTATCCATCCATACCTGTGCTGCATTGTAGTTGTGAGCAGTATTATAGTAGGAGGACAGTGCAGAATTTTGCTGACAACCAGTATATATATAGCAGTACGGTACAGTAGTCCATTGCTCTACCTCTGTGTCGTCAAGTATACTACACATATCTGTGCTGCATTGTAGTTGTGCGCAGTATTATAGTAGGAGGACAGTGCAGAATTTTGCTGACCACCAGTATATATATAGTAGTACGGAACAGTAGTCCATTGCTCTACCTCTGTGTCATCAAGTATACTATCCGTCCATACCTGTGCTGCATTTTAGTTGTGCGCAGTACTGTATATAGTAGGAGGACAGTGCAGAATTTTGCTGACTACCAGTATATATATAGCAGTATGGTACAGTAGCCCATTGCGCTACCTCTGTGTCGTCAAGTATACTATTCATATCTGTGCTGCATTGTAGTTGTGCGCAGTATTATAGTTGGAGGACAGTGCAGAATTTTGCTGACCACCAGTATATATATATAGCAGTACGGTACAGTAGTCCATTGCTCTACCTCTGTGTCGTCACGTATACTATCCATCCATCCATACCTGTGCTGCATTTTAGATGTGCGCAGTATATAGGAGGACAGTGCAGAATTTTGCTGACAACCAGTATATATATAGCAGTACGGTACAGTAGTCCATTGCTCTAACTCTGTGTCGTCAAGTATAATATCAATCCATACCTGTGCTGCATTTTAGTTTGTGCGCAGTATATAGTAGGAGGACAGTGCAGAATTTTGCTGACAACCAGTATATATATAGCAGTATGGTACAGTAGTCCATTGCTCTACCTATGTGTCGTCAGGTATACTATCCATATCTGTGCTGCATTGTAGTTGTGCGCAGTATTATAGTAGGAGGACAGTACAGAATTTTGCTGACCACCAGTATATATATAGCAGTACGGGACAGTAGTCCATTGCTCTACCTCTGTGTCGTCAAGTATACTATCCATATCTGTGCTGCATTGTAGTTGTGCGCAGTATTATAGTAGGAGGACAGTGCAGAATTTTGCTGACCACTAGTACATATATAGCAGTACGGTACAGTAGTCCATAGTTCTACCTCTGTGTCGTCTAGTATACTATCCATATCTGTGCTGCATTGTAGTTGTGCGCAGTATCATAGTAGGAGGACAGTGCAGAATTTTGCTGACCACCAATATATATATAGCAGTATGGTACAGTAGTCCATTGCTCTACCTCTGTGTCGTCAAGTATACTATCCATACATGTGCTGCATTGTATTTGTGCGCTGTATTATAGTAGGAGTACAGTGCAGAATTTTGCTAACCACCAGTATATATATAGCAGTACGGTACAGTAGTCCATTGCTCTACCTCTGTGTCGTCACGTATACTATCCATCCATACCTGTGCTGCATTTTAGTTGTGCGCAATATATAGTAGGAGGACAGTGCAGAATTTTGCTGACCACCATTATATATATAGCAGTACGGTACAGTACTCTATTGCTCTACCTCTGTGTCGTCAAGTATACTATCATTCCATACCTGTGCTGCATTGTAGTTGTGCACAGTATTATAGTAGGAGGACAGTGCAGAATTTTGCTGACCACCAGTATACATATATAGCAGTACGGTACAGTAGTCCATTGCTCTACCTCTGTGTCATCAAGTATACTATCCATATCTGTGCTGCATTGTAGTTGTACGCAGTATTTGAGTAGGAGGACAGTGCAGAATTTTGCTGACCACCAGTATATATATAGCAGTACGGTGCAGTAGTCCATTGCTCTACCTCTGTGTCGTCAAGTATACTATCCATATCTGTACTGCATTGTAGTTGTGCACAGTATTACAGTAGGAGGACAGTGCAGAATTTTGCTGACCACCAGTATATATATAGCAGTACGGTACAGTAGTCCATTGCGCTACCTCTGTGTCATCAAGTATACTGTCCATATCTGTGCTGCATTGTAGTTGTGCGCAGTATTATAGTAGGAGGACAGTGCAGGATTTTGCTGACCACCAGTATATATATAGCAGTACGGTACAGTAGTCCATTGCTCTACTTCTGTGTCGTCAAGTATACTATCCACATATGTGCTGCATTGTAGTTGTGCGCAGTATTATAGTAGGAGGACAATGCAGGATTTTGCTGACCACCAGTATATATATAGCAGTACGGTACAGTAGTCCATTGCTCTACCTCTGTGTTGTCAAGTATACTATCCATCCATACCTGTGCTGCATTGTAGTTGTGAGCAGTATTATAGTAGGAGGACAGTGCAGAATTTTGCTGACAACCAGTATATATATAGCAGTACGGTACAGTAGTCCATTGCTCTACCTCTGTGTCGTCAAGTATACTACACATATCTGTGCTGCATTGTAGTTGTGCGCAGTATTATAGTAGGAGGACAGTGCAGAATTTTGCTGACCACCAGTATATATATAGCAGTACGGAACAGTAGTCCATTGCTCTACCTCTGTGTCATCAAGTATACTATCCGTCCATACCTGTGCTGCATTTTAGTTGTGCGCAGTACTGTATATAGTAGGAGGACAGTGCAGAATTTTGCTGACTGCCAGTATATATATAGCAGTATGGTACAGTAGCCCATTGCGCTACCTCTGTGTCGTCAAGTATACTATCCATATCTGTGCTGCATTGTAGTTGTGCGCAG
Organism: Pseudophryne corroboree; assembly: GCF_028390025.1. Lineage (NCBI taxonomy): Eukaryota > Metazoa > Chordata > Amphibia > Anura > Myobatrachidae > Pseudophryne > Pseudophryne corroboree. Next base: position 286,298,591 of record NC_086452.1, on the reverse strand, counting down.
TATTATAGTAGGAGGACAGTGCAGAATTTTGCTGACCACCAGTATATATATAGCAGTACGGTACAGTAGTCCATTGCTCTACCTCTGTGTCGTCACGTATACTATCCATCCATCCATACCTGTGCTGCATTTTAGATGTGCGCAGTATATAGGAGGACAGTGCAGAATTTTGCTGACAACCAGTATATATATAGCAGTACGGTACAGTAGTCCATTGCTCTAACTCTGTGTCGTCAAGTATAATATCAATCCATACCTGTGCTGCATTTTAGTTTGTGCGCACTATATAGTAGGAGGACAGTGCAAAATTTTGCTGACAACCAGTATAAATATAGCAGTATGGTACAGTAGTCCATTGCTCTACCTATGTGTCGTCAGGTATACTATCCATATCTGTGCTGCATTGTAGTTGTGCGCAGTATTATAGTAGGAGGACAGTGCAGAATTTTGCTGACCACCAGTATATATATAGCAGTACGGGGCAGTAGTCCATTGCTCTACCTCTGTGTCGTCAAGTATACTATCCATATCTGTGCTGCATTGTAGTTGTGCGCAGTATTATAGTAGGAGGACAGTGCAGAATTTTGCTGACCACCAGTATATATATAGCAGTACGGGGCAGTAGTCCATTGCTCTACCTCTGTGTCGTCAAGTATACTATCCATATCTGTGCTGCATTGTAGTTGTGCGCAGTATTATAGTAGGAGGACAGTGCAGAATTTTGCTGACCACTAGTACATATATAGCAGTACGGTACAGTAGTCCATAGTTCTACCTCTGTGTCGTCTAGTATACTATCCATATCTGTGCTGCATTGTAGTTGTGCGCAGTATCATAGTAGGAGGACAGTGCAGAATTTTGCTGACCACCAATATATATATAGCAGTATGGTACAGTAGTCCACTGCTCTACCTCTGTGTCGTCAAGTATACTATCCATACATGTGCTGCATTGTATTTGTGCGCTGTATTATAGTAGGAGTACAGTGCAGAATTTTGCTAACCACCAGTATATATATAGCAGTACGGTACAGTAGTCCATTGCTCTACCTCTGTGTCGTCACGTATACTATCCATCCATACCTGTGCTGCATTTTAGTTGTGCGCAATATATAGTAGGAGGACAGTGCAGAATTTTGCTGACCACCATTATATATATAGCAGTACGGTACAGTACTCTATTGCTCTACCTCTGTGTCGTCAAGTATACTATCATTCCATACCTGTGCTGCATTGTAGTTGTGCACAGTATTATAGTAGGAGGACAGTGCAGAATTTTGCTGACCACCAGTATACATATATAGCAGTACGGTACAGTAGTCCATTGCTCTACCTCTGTGTCATCAAGTATACTATCCATATCTGTGCTGCATTGTAGTTGTACGCAGTATTTGAGTAGGAGGACAGTGCAGAATTTTGCTGACCACCAGTATATATATAGCAGTACGGTGCAGTAGTCCATTGCTCTACCTCTGTGTCGTCAAGTATACTATCCATATCTGTACTGCATTGTAGTTGTGCACAGTATTACAGTAGGAGGACAGTGCAGAATTTTGCTGACCACCAGTATATATATAGCAGTACGGTACAGTAGTCCATTGCGCTACCTCTGTGTCATCAAGTATACTGTCCATATCTGTGCTGCATTGTAGTTGTGCGCAGTATTATAGTAGGAGGACAGTGCAGGATTTTGCTGACCACCAGTATATATATAGCAGTACGGTACAGTAGTCCATTGCTCTACTTCTGTGTCGTCAAGTATACTATCCACATATGTGCTGCATTGTAGTTGTGCGCAGTATTATAGTAGGAGGACAATGCAGGATTTTGCTGACCACCAGTATATATATAGCAGTACGGTACAGTAGTCCATTGCTCTACCTCTGTGTTGTCAAGTATACTATCCATCCATACCTGTGCTGCATTGTAGTTGTGAGCAGTATTATAGTAGGAGGACAGTGCAGAATTTTGCTGACAACCAGTATATATATAGCAGTACGGTACAGTAGTCCATTGCTCTACCTCTGTGTCGTCAAGTATACTACACATATCTGTGCTGCATTGTAGTTGTGCGCAGTATTATAGTAGGAGGACAGTGCAGAATTTTGCTGACCACCAGTATATATATAGCAGTACGGAACAGTAGTCCATTGCTCTACCTCTGTGTCATCAAGTATACTATCCGTCCATACCTGTGCTGCATTTTAGTTGTGCGCAGTACTGTATATAGTAGGAGGACAGTGCAGAATTTTGCTGACTGCCAGTATATATATTGCAGTATGGTACAGTAGCCCATTGCGCTACCTCTGTGTCGTCAAGTATACTATCCATATCTGTGCTGCATTGTAGTTGTGCGCAGTATTATAGTAGGAGGACAGTGCAGAATTTTGCTGACCACCAGTATATATATAGCAGTACGGTACAGTAGTCCATTGCTCTACCTCTGTGTCGTCACGTATACTATCCATCCATCCATACCTGTGCTGCATTTTAGATGTGCGCAGTATATAGGAGGACAGTGCAGAATTTTGCTGACAACCAGTATATATATAGCAGTACGGTACAGTAGTCCATTGCTCTAACTCTGTGTCGTCAAGTATAATATCAATCCATACCTGTGCTGCATTTTAGTTTGTGCGCACTATATAGTAGGAGGACAGTGCAAAATTTTGCTGACAACCAGTATATATATAGCAGTATGGTACAGTAGTCCATTGCTCTACCTATGTGTCGTCAGGTATACTATCCATATCTGTGCTGCATTGTAGTTGTGCGCAGTATTATAGTAGGAGGACAGTGCAGAATTTTGCTGACCACCAGTATATATATAGCAGTACGGGGCAGTAGTCCATTGCTCTACCTCTGTGTCGTCAAGTATACTATCCATATCTGTGCTGCATTGTAGTTGTGCGCAGTATTATAGTAGGAGGACAGTGCAGAATTTTGCTGACCACTAGTACATATATAGCAGTACGGTACAGTAGTCCATAGTTCTACCTCTGTGTCGTCTAGTATACTATCCATATCTGTGCTGCATTGTAGTTGTGCGCAGTATTATAGTAGGAGGACAGTGCAGAATTTTGCTGACCACCAGTATATATATAGCAGTATGGTATAGTAGTCCATTGCTCTACCTCTGTGTCATCAAGTATACTATCCATACCTGTGCTGCATTGTATTTGTGCGCAGTATTATAGTAGGAGGACAGTGCAGAATTTTGCTAACCACCAGTATATATATAGCAGTACGGTACAGTAGTCCATTGCTCTACCTCTGTGTCGTCATGTATACTATCCATCCATACCTGTGCTGCATTTTAGTTGTGCGCAGTATATAGTAGGAGGACAGTGCAGAATTTTGCTGACCACCAGTATATATATAGCAGTACGGTACAGTACTCTATTGCTCTACCTCTGTGTCGTCAAGTATACTATCATTCCATACCTGTGCTGCATTGTAGTTGTGCACAGTATTATAGTAGGAGGACAGTGCAGAATTTTGCTGACCACCAGTATACATATATAGCAGTACGGTACAGTAGTCCATTGCTCTACCTCTGTGTCATCAAGTATACTATCCATATCTGTGCTGCATTGTAGTTGTACGCAGTATTTGAGTAGGAGGACAGTGCAGAATTTTGCTGACCACCAGTATATATATAGCAGTACGGTACAGTAGTCCATTGCTCTACCTCTGTGTCGTCAAGTAAACTATCCATATCTGTGCTGCATTGTAGTTGTGAGCAGTATTATAGTAGGAGGACAGTGCAGAATTTTGCTGACCACCAGTATATATATAGCAGTACGGTACAGTAGTCCATTGCTCTACCTCTGTGTCGTCACGTATACTATCCATCCATACCTGTGCTGCATTTTAGATGTGCGCAGTATATAGTAGGAGGACAGTGCAGAATTTTGCTGACCACCATTTTATATATAGCAGTACAGTACAGTAGTCCATTGCTCTACCTCTGTGTCGTCAAGTATACCTGTGCTGCATTGTAGTTGTGCGCAGTTTTATAGTAGGAGGACAGTGCAGGATTTTGCTGACCACCAGTTTATATATAGCAGTACGGTACAGTAGTCCATTGCTCTACCTCTGTGTTGTCAAGTATACTATCCATCCATACCTGTGCTGCATTGTAGTTGTGAGCAGTATTATAGTAGGAGGACAGTGCAGAATTTTACTGACAACCAGTATATATATAGCAGTACGGTACAGTAGTCCATTGCTCTTCCTCTGTGTCGTCAAGTATACTACACATATCTGTGCTGCATTGTAGTTGTGCGCAGTATTATAGTAGGAGGACAGTGCAGAATTTTGCTGACCACCAGTATATATATAGTAGTACGGTACAGTACTCCATTGCTCTACCGCTGTGTCATCAAGTATACTATCCATATCTGTGCTGCATTGTAGTTGTGCGCAGTATTATAGTAGGAGGACAGTGCAGAATTTTGCTGACCACCAGTATATATATAGCAGTACGGTACAGTAGTCCATTGATCTACCTCTGTGTCGTCACGTATACTATCCATCCATCCATACCTGTGCTGCATTTTAGATGTGCGCAGTATATAGGAGGGCAGTGCAGAATTTTGCTGACAACCAGTATATATATATAGCAGTACGGTACAGTAGTCCATTGCTCTAACTCTGTGTCGTCAAGTATAATATCAATCCATACCTGTGCTGCATTTTAGTTGTGCGCACTATATAGTAGGAGGACAGTGCAGAATTTTGCTGACAACCAGTATATATATAGCAGTATGGTACAGTAGTCCATTGCTCTACCTCTGTGTCGTCAGGTATACTATCCATATCTGTGCTGCATTGTAGTTGTGTGCAGTATTATAGTAGGAGGACAGTGCAGAATTTTGCTGACCACCAGTATATATATAGCAGTACGGAGCAGTAGTCCATTGCTCTACCTCTGTGTCGTCAAGTATACTATCCATATCTGTGCTGCATTGTAGTTGTGCGCAGTATTATAGTAGGAGGACAGTGCAGAATTTTGCTGACCACTAGTACATATATAGCAGTATGGTACAGTAGTCCATAGTTCTACCTCTGTGTCTTCTAGTATACTATCCATATCTGTGCTGCATTGTAGTTCTGCGCAGTATCATAGTAGGAGGACAGTGCAGAATTTTGCTGACCACCAGTATATATATAGCAGTATGGTACAGTAGTCCATTGCTCTACCTCTGTGTCGTCGAGTATACTATCCATACCTGTGCTGCATTGTATTTGTGCGCAGTATTATAGTAGGAGGACAGTGCAGAATTTTGCTAACCACCAGTATATATATAGCAGTACGGTACAGTAGTCCATTGCTCTACCTCTGTGTCGTCACGTATACTATCCATCCATACCTGTGCTGCATTTTAGTTGTGCGCAGTATATAGTAGGAGGACAGTGCAGAATTTTGCTGACCACCAGTATATATATAGCAGTACGGTACAGTACTCCATTGCTCTACCTCTGTGTCGTCAAGTATACTATCATTCCATACCTGTGCTGCATTGTAGTTGTGCACAGTATTATAGTAGGAGGACAGTGCAGAATTTTGCTGACCACCAGTATACATATATAGCAGTACGGTACAGTAGTCCATTGCTCTACCTCTGTGTCATCAAGTATACTATCCATATCTGTGCTGCATTGTAGTTGTACGCAGTATTTGAGTAGGAGGACAGTGCCGAATTTTGCTGACCACCAGTATATATATAGCAGTACGGTACAGTAGTCCATTGCTCTACCTCTGTGTCGTCAAGTATACTATCCATATCTGTACTGCATTGTAGTTGTGCACAGTATTATAGTAGGAGGACAGTGCAGAATGTTGCTGCCCCCCAGTATATATATAGCAGTACGGTACAGTAGTCCATTGCGCTACCTCTGTGTCATCAAGTATACTATCCATATCTGTGCTGCATTGTAGTTGTGAGTAGTATTATAGTAGGAGGACAGTGCAGAATTTTGCTGACCACCAGTATATATATAGCAGTACGGTACAGTAGTCCATTGCTCTACCTCTGTGTCGTCACGTATACTATCCATCCATACCTGTGCTGCATTTTAGATGTGCGCAGTATATAGTAGGAGGACAGTGCAGAATTTTGCTGACCACCATTTTATATATAGCAGTACAGTACTGTAGTCCATTGCTCTACCTCTGTGTCGTCAAGTATACCTGTGCTGCATTGTAGTTGTGCGCAGTTTTATAGTAGGAGGACAGTGCAGAATTTTGCTGACCACCAGTATATATATAGCAGTACGGTACAGTAGTCAATTGCTCTACCTCTGTGTCGTCAAGTATACTATCCATATATGTGCTGCATTGTAGTTGTGCACAGTATTATAGAAGGAGGACAGTGCAGAATTTTGCTGACCACCAGTATACATATATAGCAGTACGGTACAGTAGTCCATTGCTCTACCTCTGTGTCATCAAGTATACTATCCATATCTGTGCTGCATTGTAGTTGTGCACAGTATTATAGAAGGAGGACAGTGCAGAATTTTGCTGACCACCAGTATACATATATAGCAGTACGGTACAGTAGTCCATTGCTCTACCTCTGTGTCATCAAGTATACTATCCATATCTGTGCTGCATTGTAGTTGTACGCAGTATTTGAGTAGGAGGACAGTGCAGAATTTTGCTGACCACCAGTATATATATATAGCAGTACGGTACAGTAGTCCATTGCTCTACCTCTGTGTCGTCAAGTATACTATCCATATCTGTACTGCATTGTAGTTGTGCACAGTATTATAGTAGGAGGACAGTGCAGAATTTTGCTGACCACCAGTATATATATAGCAGTACGGTACAGTAGTCCATTGCGCTACCTCTGTGTCATCAAGTATACTATCCATATCTGTGCTGCATTGTAGTTGTGAGCAGTATTATAGTAGGATGACAGTGCAGAATTTTGCTGACCACCAGTATATATATAGCAGTACGGTACAGTAGTCCATTGCTCTACCTCTGTGTCGTCACGTATACTATCCATCCATACCTGTGCTGCATTTTAGATGTGTGCAGTATATAGTAGGAGGACAGTGCAGAATTTTGCTGACCATTATTTTATATATAGCAGTACAGTACAGTAGTCCATTGCTCTTCCTCTGTGTCGTCAAGTATACCTGTGCTGCATTGTAGTTGTGCGCAGTTTTATAGTAGGAGAACAGTGCAGGATTTTGCTGTCCACCAGTTTATATATAGCAGTACGGTACAGTAGTCCATTGCTCTACCTCTGTGTTGTCAAGTATACTATCCATCCATACCTGTGCTGCATTGTAGTTGTGAGCAGTATTATAGTAGGAGGACAGTGCAGAATTTTGCTGACCAGCAGTATATATATATAGCAGTACGGTACAGTAGTCCATTGCTCTACCTCTGTGTCGTCAAGTATACTATCCATATCTGTGCTGCATTGTAGTTGTGTGCAGTATTATAGTAGGAGGACAGTGCAGAATTTTGCTGACAACCAGTATATATATAGCAGTACGGTACAGTAGTCCATTGCTCTACCTCTGTGTCGTCAAGTATACTATCCATATCTGTGCTGCATTGTAGTTGTGTGCAGTATTATAGTAGGAGGATAGTGCAGAATATTGATAACCACCAGAATATATATATAGCAGTACGGTACAGTAGTCCATTGCTCTACCTCTGTGTCATCAAGTATACTATCCGTCCATACCTGTGCTGCATTTTAGTTGTGCGTAGTACTGTATATAGTAGGAGGACAGTGCAGAATTTTGCTGACTACCAGTATATATATAGCAGTACGGTACAGTAGTCCATTGCTCTACCTCTGTGTCGTCAAGTATACTATCCATATCTGTACTGCATTGTAGTTGTGCACAGTATTATAGTAGGAGGACAGTGCAGAATGTTGCTGCCCCCCAGTATATATATAGCAGTACGGTACAGTAGTCCATTGCGCTACCTCTGTGTCATCAAGTATACTATCCATATCTGTGCTGCATTGTAGTTGTGAGTAGTATTATAGTAGGAGGACAGTGCAGAATTTTGCTGACCACCAGTATATATATAGCAGTACGGTACAGTAGTCCATTGCTCTACCTCTGTGTCGTCACGTATACTATCCATCCATACCTGTGCTGCATTTTAGATGTGCGCAGTATATAGTAGGAGGACAGTGCAGAATTTTGCTGACCACCATTTTATATATAGCAGTACAGTACTGTAGTCCATTGCTCTACCTCTGTGTCGTCAAGTATACCTGTGCTGCATTGTAGTTGTGCGCAGTTTTATAGTAGGAGGACAGTGCAGAATTTTGCTGACCACCAGTATATATATAGCAGTACGGTACAGTAGTCAATTGCTCTACCTCTGTGTCGTCAAGTATACTATCCATATATGTGCTGCATTGTAGTTGTGCACAGTATTATAGAAGGAGGACAGTGCAGAATTTTGCTGACCACCAGTATACATATATAGCAGTACGGTACAGTAGTCCATTGCTCTACCTCTGTGTCATCAAGTATACTATCCATATCTGTGCTGCATTGTAGTTGTGCACAGTATTATAGAAGGAGGACAGTGCAGAATTTTGCTGACCACCAGTATACATATATAGCAGTACGGTACAGTAGTCCATTGCTCTACCTCTGTGTCATCAAGTATACTATCCATATCTGTGCTGCATTGTAGTTGTACGCAGTATTTGAGTAGGAGGACAGTGCAGAATTTTGCTGACCACCAGTATATATATATAGCAGTACGGTACAGTAGTCCATTGCTCTACCTCTGTGTCGTCAAGTATACTATCCATATCTGTACTGCATTGTAGTTGTGCACAGTATTATAGTAGGAGGACAGTGCAGAATTTTGCTGACCACCAGTATATATATAGCAGTACGGTACAGTAGTCCATTGCGCTACCTCTGTGTCATCAAGTATACTATCCATATCTGTGCTGCATTGTAGTTGTGAGCAGTATTATAGTAGGATGACAGTGCAGAATTTTGCTGACCACCAGTATATATATAGCAGTACGGTACAGTAGTCCATTGCTCTACCTCTGTGTCGTCACGTATACTATCCATCCATACCTGTGCTGCATTTTAGATGTGTGCAGTATATAGTAGGAGGACAGTGCAGAATTTTGCTGACCATTATTTTATATATAGCAGTACAGTACAGTAGTCCATTGCTCTTCCTCTGTGTCGTCAAGTATACCTGTGCTGCATTGTAGTTGTGCGCAGTTTTATAGTAGGAGAACAGTGCAGGATTTTGCTGTCCACCAGTTTATATATAGCAGTACGGTACAGTAGTCCATTGCTCTACCTCTGTGTTGTCAAGTATACTATCCATCCATACCTGTGCTGCATTGTAGTTGTGAGCAGTATTATAGTAGGAGGACAGTGCAGAATTTTGCTGACCAGCAGTATATATATATAGCAGTACGGTACAGTAGTCCATTGCTCTACCTCTGTGTCGTCAAGTATACTATCCATATCTGTGCTGCATTGTAGTTGTGTGCAGTATTATAGTAGGAGGACAGTGCAGAATTTTGCTGACAACCAGTATATATATAGCAGTACGGTACAGTAGTCCATTGCTCTACCTCTGTGTCGTCAAGTATACTATCCATATCTGTGCTGCATTGTAGTTGTGTGCAGTATTATAGTAGGAGGATAGTGCAGAATATTGATAACCACCAGAATATATATATAGCAGTACGGTACAGTAGTCCATTGCTCTACCTCTGTGTCATCAAGTATACTATCCGTCCATACCTGTGCTGCATTTTAGTTGTGCGCAGTACTGTATATAGTAGGAGGACAGTGCAGAATTTTGCTGACTACCAGTATATATATAGCAGTATGGTACAGTAGTCCATTGCGCTACCTCTGTGTCGTCAAAAATACTATCCATATCTGTGCTGCATTTTAGTTGTGTGCAGTATTATAGTAGGAGGACAGTGCAGAATTTTGCTGACCACTAGTATATATATAGAAGTACGGTACAGTAGTCCATTGCTCTACCTCTGTGTCGTCAAGTATACTATCCATATCTGTGCTGCATTGTAGTTGTGTGCAGTATTATAGTAGGAGGACAGTGCAGAATATTGATAACCACCAGAATATATATATAGCAGTACGGTACAGTAGTCCATTGCTCTACCTCTGTGTTGTCAAGTATACTATCCATCCATACCTGTGCTGCATTGTAGTTGTGTGCAGTATTATAGTAGGAGGACAGTGCAGAATTTTGCTGACCACCAGTATATATATAGCAGTATGGTACAGTAGTCCATTGCTCTACCTCTGTATCGTCAAGTATACTATCCATATCTGTGCTGCATTGTAGTTGTGCGCAGTATTATAGTAGGAGGACAGTGCAGAATTTTGATGACCACCAGTATATATATAGCAGTACGGTACAGTAGTCCATTGCTCTACCTCTGTGTCGTCAAGTATACTATCCATATCTGTGCTGCATTGTAGTTGTGTGCAGTATTATAGTAGGAGGACAGTGCAGAATATTGATAACCACCAGAATATATATATAGCAGTACGGTACAGTAGTCCATTGCTCTACCTCTGTATTGTCAAGTATACTATCCATATCTGTGCTGCATTGTAGTTGTGTGCAGTATTATAGTAGGAGGACGGTGCAGAATTTTGCTGACCACCAGTATATATATAGCAGTACGGTACAGTAGTCCATTGCTCTACCTCTGTGTCGTCAAGTATACTATCCATATCTGTGCTGCATTTTAGTTGTGCGCAGTATTATAGTAGGAGGACAGTGCAGAATTTTGCTGACCACCAGTATATATATAGCAGTACGGTACAGTAGTCCATTGCTCTACCTCTGTGTCGTCATGTATACTATCCATCCATACCTGTGCTGCATTTTAGTTGTGTGCAGTATATAGTAGGAGGACAGTGCAAAATTTTGCTGACCACCAGTATATATATAGCAGTACGGTACAGTAGTACATTGCTCTACCTCTGTGTCGTCAAGTATACTATCCATCCATACCTGTGCTGCATTTTAGTTGTGCGCAATATTATAGTAGGAGGACAGTGCAGAATTTTGCTGACCACCAATATATATATAGCAGTACAGTACAGTAGTCCATTGCTATACCTCTGTGTCGTCAAGTATACTATCCATATCTGTGCTGCATTTTAGTTGTGCGCAGTATTATAGTAGGAGGACAGTGTAGAATTTTGCTGACCACCAGTATATATATAGCAGTACGGTACAGTAGTCCATTGCTCTACCTCTGTGTCGTCAAGTATACTATCCATCCATACCTGTGCTGCATTTTAGTTGTGCGCAGTACTGTATATAGTAGGAGGACAGTGCAGAATTTTGCTGACAACCAGTATACATATAGAAGTACGGTACAGTAGGCCATTCCTCTACCTCTGTGTCATCAAGTATACTATCCATATCTGTGCTGCATTGTTGTTGTGCGCAGTATTATAGTAGGAGGACAGTGCAGAATTTTGCTGACCACCAGTATATATATAGCAGTACGGGACAGTAGTCCATTGCTCTACCTCTGTGTCGTCAAGTATACTATCCATATCTGTGCTGCATTGTAGTTGTGCGCAGTATTATAGTAGGAGGACAGTGCATAATTTTGCTGACCACCAGTATATATATAGCAGGATGGTGCAATAGTCCATTGCTCTACCTCTGTGTTGTCAAGTATACTATCCATCCATATCTGTGCTGCATTGTAGTTGTGCGCAGTATTATAGTAGGAGGACAGTGCAGGATTTTGCTGACCACCAGTATATATATAGCAGTACGGTACAGTAGTCCGTTGCTCTACCTCTGTGTTGTCAAGTATACTATCCATCCATACCTGTGCTGCATTTTAGTTGTGCGCAGTATTATAGAAGGAGTACAGTGCAGATTTTTGCTGACCATCAGTATATATATAGCAGTACGGTACAGTAGTCCATTGCTCTACTTCTGTGTCGTCAAGTATACTATCCATATATGTGCTGCATTGTAGTTGTGCGCAGTATTATAGTTGGAGGACAGTGCAGAATTTTGCTGACCACCAGTATATATATAGCAGTACGGTACAGTAGTCCATTGCTCTACCTCTGTGTCGTCAAGTATACTATCCATATCTGTACTGCATTTTAGTTGTGCGCAGTATTATAGTAGGAGGACAGTGCAGGATTTTGCTGACCACCAGTATATATATAGCAGTACGGTACAGTAGTCCATTGCTCTACCTCTGTGTTGTCAAGTATACTATCCATCCATACCTGTGCTGCATTGTAGTTGTGAGCAGTATTATAGTAGGAGGACAGTGCAGAATTTTGCTGACTACCAGTATATATATAGCAGTATGGTACAGTAGTCCATTGCGCTACCTCTGTGTCGTCAAGTATACTATCAATCCATACCTGTGCTGCATTTTAGTTGTGCGCACTATATAGTAGGAGGACAGTGCAGAATTTTGCTGACAACCACTATATATATATAGCAGTATGGTACAGTAGTCCATTGCTCTACCTCTGTGTCGTCACGTATACTATCCATCCATACCTGTGCTGCATTTTAGATGTGCGCAGTATATAGGAGGACAGTGCAGAATTTTGCTGACAACCAGTCTATATATAGCAGTTTGGTACAGTAGTCCATTGCTCTAACTCTGTGTCGTCAAGTATACTATCAATCCATACCTGTGCTGCATTTTAGTTGTGTGCACTATATAGTAGGAGGACAGTGCAGAATTTTGCTGACAACCACTATATATATAGCAGTATGGTACAGTAGTCCATTGCTCTACCTCTGTGTCGTCAAGTATACTATCCATATCTGTGCTGCATTGTAGTTGTGCGCAGTCTTATAGTAGGAGGACAGTGCAGAATTTTGCTGACCACTAGTACATATATAGCAGTATGGTACAGTAGTCCATTGCTCTACCTCTGTGTCGTCAAGTATACTATCCATACCTGTGCTGCATTGTATTTGTGCGCAGTATTATAGTAGGAGGACAGTGCAGAATTTTGCTAACCACCAGTATATATATAGCAGTACGGTACAGTAGTCCATTGCTCTACCTCTGTGTCGTCACGTATACTATCCATCCATACCTGTGCTGCATTTTAGTTGTGCGAAGTATATAGTAGGAGGACAGTGCAGAATTTTGCTGACCACCAGTATATATATAGCAGTACGGTACAGTACTCCATTGCTCTACCTCTGTGTCGTCAAGTATACTATCATTCCATACCTGTGCTGCATTGTAGTTGTGCACAGTATTATAGTAGGAGGACAGTGCAGAATTTTGCTGACCACCAGTATACATATATAGCAGTACGGTACAGTAGTCCATTGCTCTACCTCTGTGTCATCAAGTATACTATCCATATCTGTGCTGCATTGTATTTGTACACAGTATTTGAGTAGGAGGACAGTGCAGAATTTTGCTGACCACCAGTATATATATAGCAGTACGGTACAGTAGTCCATTGCGCTACCTCTGTGTCATCAAGTATACTATCCATATCTGTGCTGCATTGTAGTTGTGAGCAGTATTATAGTAGGACAGTGCAGAATTTTGCTGACCACCAGTATATATATAGCAGTACGGTACAGTAGTCCATTGCTCTACCTCTGTGTCGTCAAGTATACTATCCATATCTGTACTGCATTGTAGTTGTGCGCAGTATTATAGTAGGAGGACAGTGCAGAATTTTGCTGACCACCAGTATATATATATAGCAGTACGGTACAGTAGTCCATTGCGCTACCTCTGTGTCATCAAGTATACTATCCATATCTGTGCTGCATTGTAGTTGTGAGCAGTATTATAGTAGGAGGACAGCGCAGAATTTTGCTGACCACCAGTATATATATAGCAGTACGGTACAGTAGTCCATTGCTCTACCTCTGTGTCGTCACGTATACTATCCATCCATACCTGTGCTGCATTTTAGATGTGCGCAGTATATAGTAGGAGGACAGTGCAGAATTTTGCTGACCACCATTTTATATATAGCAGTACAGTACAGTAGTCCATTGCTCTACCTCTGTGTCGTCAAGTATACCTGTGCTGCATTGTAGTTGTGCGCAGTTTTATAGTAGGAGGACAGTGCAGAATTTTGCTGACCACCAGTATATATATAGCAGTACGGTACAGTAGTCCATTGCTCTACCTCTGTGTCGTCAAGTATACTATCCATATATGTGCTGCATTGTAGTTGTGCACAGTATTATAGTAGGAGGACAGTGCAGAATTTTGCTGACCACCAGTATATATATATATATAGCAGTACGATACAGTAGTCCATTACTCTACCTCTGTGTCATCAAGTATACTATCCATATCTGTGCTGCATTGTAGTTGTGCGCAGTATTATAGTAGGAGAACAGTGCCGAATTTTGCGGACCACCAGTATATATATATAGCAGTATGGTACAGTAGTCCATTGCTCTTCCTCTGTGTTGTCAAGTATACTATCCATCCATACCTGTGCTGCATTGTAGTTGTGTGCAGTATTATAGTAGGAGGACAGTGCAGAATTTTGATGACCACCAGTATATATATAGCAGTACGGTACAGGAGTCCATTGCTCTACCTCTGTGTCGTCAAGTATACTATCCATATATGTGCTGCATTGTAGTTGTGCGCAGTATTATAGTTTGAGGACAGTGCAGAATTTTGCTGACAACCACTATATATATAGCAGTATGGTACAGTAGTCCATTGCTCTACCTCTGTGTCGTCAAGTATACTATCCATATCTGTGCTGCATTGTAGTTGTGCGCAGTATTATAGTAGGAGGACAGTGCAGAATTTTGCTGACCACTAGTACATATATAGCAGTATGGTACAGTAGTCCATTGCTCTACCTCTGTGTCGTCAAGTATACTATCCATACCTGTGCTGCATTGTATTTGTGCGCAGTATTATAGTAGGAGGACAGTGCAGAATTTTGCTAACCACCAGTATATATATAGCAGTACGGTACAGTAGTCCATTGCTCTACCTCTGTGTCGTCACGTATACTATCCATCCATACCTGTGCTGCATTTTAGTTGTGCGAAGTATATAGTAGGAGGACAGTGCAGAATTTTGCTGACCACCAGTATATATATAGCAGTACGGTACAGTACTCCATTGCTCTACCTCTGTGTCGTCAAGTATACTATCATTCCATACCTGTGCTGCATTGTAGTTGTGCACAGTATTATAGTAGGAGGACAGTGCAGAATTTTGCTGACCACCAGTATACATATATAGCAGTACGGTACAGTAGTCCATTGCTCTACCTCTGTGTCATCAAGTATACTATCCATATCTGTGCTGCATTGTATTTGTACACAGTATTTGAGTAGGAGGACAGTGCAGAATTTTGCTGACCACCAGTATATATATAGCAGTACGGTACAGTAGTCCATTGCGCTACCTCTGTGTCATCAAGTATACTATCCATATCTGTGCTGCATTGTAGTTGTGAGCAGTATTATAGTAGGAGGACAGTGCAGAATTTTGCTGACCACCAGTATATATATAGCAGTACGGTACAGTAGTCCATTGCTCTACCTCTGTGTCGTCAAGTATACTATCCATATCTGTACTGCATTGTAGTTGTGCGCAGTATTATAGTAGGAGGACAGTGCAGAATTTTGCTGACCACCAGTATATATATATAGCAGTACGGTACAGTAGTCCATTGCGCTACCTCTGTGTCATCAAGTATACTATCCATATCTGTGCTGCATTGTAGTTGTGAGCAGTATTATGGTAGGAGGACAGTGCAGAATTTTGCTGACCACCAGTATATATATAGCAGTACGGTACAGTAGTCCATTGCTCTACCTCTGTGTCGTCACGTATACTATCCATCCATACCTGTGCTGCATTTTAGATGTGCGCAGTATATAGTAGGAGGACAGTGCAGAATTTTGC
Organism: Pseudophryne corroboree; assembly: GCF_028390025.1. Lineage (NCBI taxonomy): Eukaryota > Metazoa > Chordata > Amphibia > Anura > Myobatrachidae > Pseudophryne > Pseudophryne corroboree. The sequence continues at coordinate 286,282,651 of NC_086452.1, read as the reverse complement.
TGACCACCATTTTATATATAGCAGTACAGTACAGTAGTCCATTGCTCTACCTCTGTGTCGTCAAGTATACCTGTGCTGCATTGTAGTTGTGCGCAGTTTTATAGTAGGAGGACAGTGCAGAATTTTGCTGACCACCAGTATATATATAGCAGTACGGTACAGTAGTCCATTGCTCTACCTCTGTGTCGTCAAGTATACTATCCATATATGTGCTGCATTGTAGTTGTGCACAGTATTATAGTAGGAGGACAGTGCAGAATTTTGCTGACCACCAGTATATATATATATAGCAGTACGATACAGTAGTCCATTACTCTACCTCTGTGTCATCAAGTATACTATCCATATCTGTGCTGCATTGTAGTTGTGCGCAGTATTATAGTAGGAGAACAGTGCCGAATTTTGCGGACCACCAGTATATATATATAGCAGTATGGTACAGTAGTCCATTGCTCTTCCTCTGTGTTGTCAAGTATACTATCCATCCATACCTGTGCTGCATTGTAGTTGTGTGCAGTATTATAGTAGGAGGACAGTGCAGAATTTTGATGACCACCAGTATATATATAGCAGTACGGTACAGGAGTCCATTGCTCTACCTCTGTGTCGTCAAGTATACTATCAATATCTGTGCTGCATTGTAGTTGTGCGCAGTATTATAGTAGGAGGACAGTGCAGAATTTTGCTGACCACCAGTATATATATAGCAGTACGGTACAGTAGTCCATTGCGCTACCTCTGTGTCGTCAAGTATACTATCCATATCTGTGCTGCATTGTAGTTGTGCGCAGTATTATAGTAGGAGGACAGTGCAGAGTATATATATAGCAGTACGGTACAGTAGTCCATTGCTCTACCTCTGTGTCATCACGTATACTATCCATCCATACCTGTGTTGCATTAAAGTTGTGCGCAGTATATAGTAGGAGGACAGTGCAGTATTTTGCTGACCACCAGTATATATATAGCAGTACGGTAAACTAGTACATTGCTCTACCTCTGTGTCGTCAAGTTTACTATCCATCCATACCTGTGCAGCATTGTAGTTGTGCGCAGTATATAGTAGGAGGACAGTGCAGAATTTTGCTGACCACCAGTATATATATATAGCAGTACGGTACAGTAGTCCATTGCTCTACCTCTGTGTCATCAAGTATACTATCCACATATGTGCTGCATTGTAGTTGTGTGCAGTATTATAGTAGGAGGACAGTGCAGAATATTGATAACCACCAGAATATATATATAGCAGTACGGTACAGTAGTCCATTGCTCTACCTCTGTGTCGTCAAGTATACTATCCATATCTGTGCTGCATTGTAGTTGTGCGCAGTATTATAGTAGGAAGACAGTGCAGAATTTTGATGACCACCAGTATATATATATATAGCAGTACGGTACAGTAGTCCATTGCTCTACCTCTGTGTTGTCAAGAATACTATCCATCCATACCTGTGCTGCATTGTAGTTGTGTGCAGTATTATAGTAGGAGGACAGTGCAAAATTTTGCTGACCACCAGTATATATATAGCAGTATGGTACAGTAGTCCATTGCTCTACCTCTGTGTCGTCAAGTATACTATCCATATCTGTGCTGCATATTAGTTGTGCACAGTATTATAGTAGGAGGACAGTGCAGAATTTTGCTGACCACCAGTATATATATAGCAGTACGGTACAGTAGTCCATTGCTCTACCTCTGTGTCGTCATCTATACTATCCATCCATACCTGTGCTGCATTTTAGTTGTGTGCAGTATATAGTAGGAGGACAGTGCAAAATTTTGCTGACCACCAGTATATATATAGCAGTACGGTACAGTAGTACATTGCTCTACCTCTGTGTCGTCAAGTATACTATCCATCCATATCTGTGCTGCATTGTAGTTGTGCGCAGTATTATAGTAGGAGGACAGTGCAGTATTTTGCTGACCACCAGTATATATATAGCAGTACGGTAGAGTAGTCCATTGCTCTACCTCTGTGTCGTCACGTATACTATCCATCCATACCTGTGCTGCATTTTAGATGTGCGCAGTACATAGGAGGACAGTGCAGAATTTTGCTGACAACCAGTATATATATAGCAGTTTGGTACAGTAGTCCATTGCTCTAACTCTGTGTCGTCAAGTATACTATCAATCCATACCTGTGCTGCATTTTAGTTGTGCGCACTATATAGTAGGAGGACAGTGCAGAATTTTGCTGACAACCACTATATATATAGCAGTATGGTACAGTAGTCCATTGCTCTACCTCTGTGTCGTCAAGTATACTATCCATATCTGTGCTGCATTGTAGTTGTGCGCAGTCTAATAGTAGGAGGACAGTGCAGAATTTTGCTGACCACTAGTACATATATAGCAGTATGGTACAGTAGTCCATTGCTCTACCTCTGTGTCGTCAAGTATACTATCCATACCTGTGCTGCATTGTATTTGTGCGCAGTATTATAGTAGGAGGACAGTGCAGAATTTTGCTAACCACCAGTATATATATAGCAGTACGGTACAGTAGTCCATTGCTCTACCTCTGTGTCGTCACGTATACTATCCATCCATACCTGTGCTGCATTTTAGTTGTGCGCAGTATATAGTAGGAGGACAGTGCAGAATTTTGCTGACCACCAGTATATATATAGCAGTACGGTACAGTACTCCATTGCTCTACCTCTGTGTCGTCAAGTATACTATCATTCCATACCTGTGCTGCATTGTAGTTGTGCACAGTATTATAGTAGGAGGACAGTGCAGAATTTTGCTGACCACCAGTATACATTTATAGCAGTACGGTACAGTAGTCCATTGCTCTACCTCTGTGTCATCAAGTATACTATCCATATCTGTGCTGCATTGTATTTGTACACAGTATTTGAGTAGGAGGCAGAATTTTGCTGACCACCAGTATATATATAGCAGTACGGTACAGTAGTCCATTGCGCTACCTCTGTGTCATCAAGTATACTATCCATATCTGTGCTGCATTGTAGTTGTGAGCAGTATTATAGTAGGAGGACAGTGCAGAATTTTGCTGACCACCAGTATATATATAGCAGTACGGTACAGTAGTCCATTGCTCTACCTCTGTGTCGTCAAGTATACTATCCATATCTGTACTGCATTGTAGTTGTGCGCAGTATTATAGTAGGAGGACAGTGCAGAATTTTGCTGACCACCAGTATATATATATAGCAGTACGGTACAGTAGTCCATTGCGCTACCTCTGTGTCATCAAGTATACTATCCATATCTGTGCTGCATTGTAGTTGTGAGCAGTATTATAGTAGGAGGACAGTGCAGAATTTTGCTGACCACCAGTATATATATAGCAGTACGGTACAGTAGTCCATTGCTCTACCTCTGTGTCATCACGTATACTATCCATCCATACCTGTGCTGCATTTTAGATGTGCGCAGTATATAGTAGGAGGACAGTGCAGAATTTTGCTGACCACCATTTTATATATAGCAGTACAGTACAGTAGTCCATTGCTCTACCTTTGTGTCGTCAAGTATACCTGTGCTGCATTGCAGTTGTGCGCAGTTTTATAGTAGGAGGACAGTGCAGAATTTTGCTGACCACCAGTATATATATAGCAGTACGGTACAGTAGTCCATTGCTCTACCTCTGTGTCGTCAAGTATACTATCCATATATGTGCTGCATTGTAGTTGTGCACAGTATTATAGTAGGAGGACAGTGCAGAATTTTGCTGACCACCAGTATATATATATAGCAGTACGATACAGTAGTCCATTGCTCTACCTCTGTGTCATCAAGTATACTATCCATATCTGTGCTGCATTGTAGTTGTGCGCAGTATTATAGTAGGAGAACAGTGCCGAATTTTGCGGACCACCAGTATATATATATAGCAGTATGGTACAGTAGTCCATTGCTCTTCCTCTGTGTTGTCAAGTATACTATCCATCCATACCTGTGCTGCATTGTAGTTGTGTGCAGTATTATAGTAGGAGGACAGTGCAGAATTTTGATGACCACCAGTATATATATAGCAGTACGGTACAGGAGTCCATTGCTCTAGCTCTGTGTCGTCACGTATACTATCCATCCATACCTGTGCTGCATTTTAGATGTGCGCAGTATATAGGAGGACAGTGCAGAATTTTGCTGACAACCAGTCTATATATAGCAGTTTGGTACAGTAGTCCATTGCTCTAACTCTGTGTCGTCAAGTATACTATCAATCCATACCTGTGCTGCATTTTAGTTGTGCGCACTATATAGTAGGAGGACAGTGCAGAATTTTGCTGACAACCACTATATATATAGCAGTATGGTACAGTAGTCCATTGCTCTACCTCTGTGTCGTCAAGTATACTATCCATATCTGTGCTGCATTGTAGTTGTGCGCAGTCTAATAGTAGGAGGACAGTGCAGAATTTTGCTGACCACTAGTACATATATAGCAGTATGGTACAGTAGTCCATTGCTCTACCCCTGTGTCGTCAAGTATACTATCCATACCTGTGCTGCATTGTATTTGTGCGCAGTATTATAGTAGGAGGACAGTGCAGAATTTTGCTAACCACCAGTATATATATAGCAGTACGGTACAGTAGTCCATTGCTCTACCTCTGTGTCGTCACGAATACTATCCATCCATACCTGTGCTGCATTTTAGTTGTGCGCAGTATATAGTAGGAGGACAGTGCAGAATTTTGCTGACCACCAGTATATATATAGCAGTACGGTACAGTACTCCATTGCTCTACCTCTGTGTCGTCAAGTATACTATCATTCCATACCTGTGCTGCATTGTAGTTGTGCACAGTATTATAGTAGGAGGACAGTGCAGAATTTTGCTGACCACCAGTATACATATATAGCAGTACGGTACAGTAGTCCATTGCTCTACCTCTGTGTCATCAAGTATACTATCCATATCTGTGCTGCATTGTATTTGTACACAGTATTTGAGTAGGAGGCAGAATTTTGCTGACCACCAGTATATATATAGCAGTACGGTACAGTAGTCCATTGCGCTACCTCTGTGTCATCAAGTATACTATCCATATCTGTGCTGCATTGTAGTTGTGAGCAGTATTATAGTAGGAGGACAGTGCAGAATTTTGCTGACCACCAGTATATATATAGCAGTACGGTACAGTAGTCCATTGCTCTACCTCTGTGTCGTCAAGTATACTATCCATATCTGCACTGCATTGTAGTTGTGCGCAGTATTATAGTAGGAGGACAGTGCAGAATTTTGCTGACCACCAGTATATATATATAGCAGTACGGTACAGTAGTCCATTGCGCTACCTCTGTGTCATCAAGTATACTATCCATATCTGTGCTGCATTGTAGTTGTGAGCAGTATTATAGTAGGAGGACAGTGCAGAATTTTGCTGACCACCAGTATATATATAGCAGTACGGTACAGTAGTCCATTGCTCTACCTCTGTGTCGTCACGTATACTATCCATCCATACCTGTGCTGCATTTTAGTTGTGCGCAGTATATAGTAGGAGGACAGTGCAGAATTTTGCTGACCACCAGTATATATATAGCAGTACGGTACAGTACTCCATTGCTCTACCTCTGTGTCGTCAAGTATACTATCATTCCATACCTGTGCTGCATTGTAGTTGTGCACAGTATTATAGTAGGAGGACAGTGCAGAATTTTGCTGACCACCAGTATACATTTATAGCAGTACGGTACAGTAGTCCATTGCTCTACCTCTGTGTCATCAAGTATACTATCCATATCTGTGCTGCATTGTATTTGTACACAGTATTTGAGTAGGAGGCAGAATTTTGCTGACCACCAGTATATATATAGCAGTACGGTACAGTAGTCCATTGCGCTACCTCTGTGTCATCAAGTATACTATCCATATCTGTGCTGCATTGTAGTTGTGAGCAGTATTATAGTAGGAGGACAGTGCAGAATTTTGCTGACCACCAGTATATATATAGCAGTACGGTACAGTAGTCCATTGCTCTACCTCTGTGTCGTCAAGTATACTATCCATATCTGTACTGCATTGTAGTTGTGCGCAGTATTATAGTAGGAGGACAGTGCAGAATTTTGCTGACCACCAGTATATATATATAGCAGTACGGTACAGTAGTCCATTGCGCTACCTCTGTGTCATCAAGTATACTATCCATATCTGTGCTGCATTGTAGTTGTGAGCAGTATTATAGTAGGAGGACAGTGCAGAATTTTGCTGACCACCAGTATATATATAGCAGTACGGTACAGTAGTCCATTGCTCTACCTCTGTGTCATCACGTATACTATCCATCCATACCTGTGCTGCATTTTAGATGTGCGCAGTATATAGTAGGAGGACAGTGCAGAATTTTGCTGACCACCATTTTATATATAGCAGTACAGTACAGTAGTCCATTGCTCTACCTTTGTGTCGTCAAGTATACCTGTGCTGCATTGCAGTTGTGCGCAGTTTTATAGTAGGAGGACAGTGCAGAATTTTGCTGACCACCAGTATATATATAGCAGTACGGTACAGTAGTCCATTGCTCTACCTCTGTGTCGTCAAGTATACTATCCATATATGTGCTGCATTGTAGTTGTGCACAGTATTATAGTAGGAGGACAGTGCAGAATTTTGCTGACCACCAGTATATATATATAGCAGTACGATACAGTAGTCCATTGCTCTACCTCTGTGTCATCAAGTATACTATCCATATCTGTGCTGCATTGTAGTTGTGCGCAGTATTATAGTAGGAGAACAGTGCCGAATTTTGCGGACCACCAGTATATATATATAGCAGTATGGTACAGTAGTCCATTGCTCTTCCTCTGTGTTGTCAAGTATACTATCCATCCATACCTGTGCTGCATTGTAGTTGTGTGCAGTATTATAGTAGGAGGACAGTGCAGAATTTTGATGACCACCAGTATATATATAGCAGTACGGTACAGGAGTCCATTGCTCTAGCTCTGTGTCGTCACGTATACTATCCATCCATACCTGTGCTGCATTTTAGATGTGCGCAGTATATAGGAGGACAGTGCAGAATTTTGCTGACAACCAGTCTATATATAGCAGTTTGGTACAGTAGTCCATTGCTCTAACTCTGTGTCGTCAAGTATACTATCAATCCATACCTGTGCTGCATTTTAGTTGTGCGCACTATATAGTAGGAGGACAGTGCAGAATTTTGCTGACAACCACTATATATATAGCAGTATGGTACAGTAGTCCATTGCTCTACCTCTGTGTCGTCAAGTATACTATCCATATCTGTGCTGCATTGTAGTTGTGCGCAGTCTAATAGTAGGAGGACAGTGCAGAATTTTGCTGACCACTAGTACATATATAGCAGTATGGTACAGTAGTCCATTGCTCTACCCCTGTGTCGTCAAGTATACTATCCATACCTGTGCTGCATTGTATTTGTGCGCAGTATTATAGTAGGAGGACAGTGCAGAATTTTGCTAACCACCAGTATATATATAGCAGTACGGTACAGTAGTCCATTGCTCTACCTCTGTGTCGTCACGAATACTATCCATCCATACCTGTGCTGCATTTTAGTTGTGCGCAGTATATAGTAGGAGGACAGTGCAGAATTTTGCTGACCACCAGTATATATATAGCAGTACGGTACAGTACTCCATTGCTCTACCTCTGTGTCGTCAAGTATACTATCATTCCATACCTGTGCTGCATTGTAGTTGTGCACAGTATTATAGTAGGAGGACAGTGCAGAATTTTGCTGACCACCAGTATACATATATAGCAGTACGGTACAGTAGTCCATTGCTCTACCTCTGTGTCATCAAGTATACTATCCATATCTGTGCTGCATTGTATTTGTACACAGTATTTGAGTAGGAGGCAGAATTTTGCTGACCACCAGTATATATATAGCAGTACGGTACAGTAGTCCATTGCGCTACCTCTGTGTCATCAAGTATACTATCCATATCTGTGCTGCATTGTAGTTGTGAGCAGTATTATAGTAGGAGGACAGTGCAGAATTTTGCTGACCACCAGTATATATATAGCAGTACGGTACAGTAGTCCATTGCTCTACCTCTGTGTCGTCAAGTATACTATCCATATCTGCACTGCATTGTAGTTGTGCGCAGTATTATAGTAGGAGGACAGTGCAGAATTTTGCTGACCACCAGTATATATATATAGCAGTACGGTACAGTAGTCCATTGCGCTACCTCTGTGTCATCAAGTATACTATCCATATCTGTGCTGCATTGTAGTTGTGAGCAGTATTATAGTAGGAGGACAGTGCAGAATTTTGCTGACCACCAGTATATATATAGCAGTACGGTACAGTAGTCCATTGCTCTACCTCTGTGTCGTCACGTATACTATCCATCCATACCTGTGCTGCATTTTAGATGTGCGCAGTATATAGTAGGAGGACAGTGCAGAATTTTGCTGACCACCATTTTATATATAGCAGTACAGTACAGTAGTCCATTGCTCTACCTCTGTGTCGTCAAGTATACCTGTGCTGCATTGTAGTTGTGCGCAGTTTTATAGTAGGAGGACAGTGCAGAATTTTGCTGACCACCAGTATATATATAGCAGTACGGTACAGTAGTCCATTGCTCTACCTCTGTGTCGTCAAGTATACTATCCATATATGTGCTGCATTGTAGTTGTGCACAGTATTATAGTAGGAGGACAGTGCAGAATTTTGCTGACCACCAGTATATATATATAGCAGTACGATACAGTAGTCCATTGCTCTACCTCTGTGTCATCAAGTATACTATCCATATCTGTGCTGCATTGTAGTTGTGCGCAGTATTATAGTAGGAGAACAGTGCCGAATTTTGCGGACCACCAGTATATATATATAGCAGTATGGTACATTAGTCCATTGCTCTTCCTCTGTGTTGTCAAGTATACTATCCATCCATACCTGTGCTGCATTGTAGTTGTGTGCAGTATTATAGTAGGAGGACAGTGCAGAATTTTGATGACCACCAGTATATATATAGCAGTACGGTACAGGAGTCCATTGCTCTACCTCTGTGTCGTCAAGTATACTATCAATATCTGTGCTGCATTGTAGTTGTGCGCAGTATTATAGTAGGAGGACAGTGCAGAATTTTGCTGACCACCAGTATATATATAGCAGTACGGTACAGTAGTCCATTGCGCTACCTCTGTGTCGTCAAGTATACTATCCATATCTGTGCTGCATTGTAGTTGTGCGCAGTATTATAGTAGGAGGACAGTGCAGAGTATATATATAGCAGTACGGTACATTAGTCCATTGCTCTACCTCTGTGTCATCACGTGTACTATCCATCCATACCTGTGTTGCATTAAAAGTTGTGCGCAGTATATAGTAGGAGGACAGTGCAGTATTTTGCTGACCACCAGTATATATATAGCAGTACGGTAAACTAGTACATTGCTCTACCTCTGTGTCGTCAAGTTTACTATCCATCCATACCTGTGCAGCATTGTAGTTGTGCGCAGTATATAGTAGGAGGACAGTGCAGAATTTTGCTGACCACCAGTATATATATATAGCAGTACGGTACAGTAGTCCATTGCTCTACCTCTGTGTCATCAAGTATACTATCCACATATGTGCTGCATTGTAGTTGTGTGCAGTATTATAGTAGGAGGACAGTGCAGAATATTGATAACCACCAGAATATATATATAGCAGTACGGTACAGTAGTCCATTACTCTACCTCTGTGTCGTCAAGTATACTATCCATATCTGTGCTGCATTGTAGTTGTGCGCAGTATTATAGTAGGAAGACAGTGCAGAATTTTGATGACCACCAGTATATATATATATAGCAGTACGGTACAGTAGTCCATTGCTCTACCTCTGTGTTGTCAAGTATACTATCCATCCATACCTGTGCTGCATTGTAGTTGTGTGCAGTATTATAGTAGGAGGACAGTGCAAAATTTTGCTGACCACCAGTATATATATAGCAGTATGGTACAGTAGTCCAATGCTCTACCTCTGTGTCGTCAAGTATACTATCCATATCTGTGCTGCATTGTAGTTGTGTGCAGTATTATAGTAGGAGGACAGTGCAGAATTTTGATGACCACCAGTATATATATATATAGCAGTACGGTACAGTAGTCCATTGCTATACCTCTGTGTTGTCAAGTATACTATCGATCCATACCTGTGCTGCATTGTAGTTGTGTGCAGTATTATAGTAGGAGGACAGTGCAAAATTTTGCTGACAACCACTATATATATAGCAGTATGGTACAGTAGTCCATTGCTCTACCTCTGTGTCGTCAAGTATACTATCCATATCTGTGCTGCATTGTAGTTGTGTGCAGTATTATAGTAGGAGGACAGTGCAGATATTTTGCAGACCACCAGTATATATATAGCAGTATGGTGCAGTAGTCCATTACTCTACCTCTGTGTCGTCATGTATACTATCCATCCATACCTGTGCTGCATTTTAGTTGTGTGCAGTATATAGTAGGAGGACAGTGCAGAAATATGCTGACCACCAGTATATATAGCAGTACGGTACAGTAGTACATTGCGCTACCTCTGTGTCGTCAAGTATACTATCCATCCATACCTGTGCTGCATTTTAGTTGTGCGCAATATTATAGTAGGAGGACAGTGCAGAATTTTGCTGACCGCCAATATATATATAGCAGTACAGTACAGTAGTCCATTGCTCTACCTCTGTGTCGTCAAGTATACTATCCATCCATACCTGTGCTGCATTTTAGTTGTGCGCAGTACTGTATATAGTAGGAGGACAGTGCAGAATTTTGCTGACAACCAGTATATATATAGAAGTACGGTACAGTAGTCCATTGCTCTACCTCTGTGTCGTCAAGTATACTATCCATATCGGTGCTGCATTGTTGTTGTGCGCAGTATTATAGTAGGAGGACAGTGCAGAATTTTGCTGACCACCAGTATATATATAGCAGTACGGTACAGTAGTCCATTGCTCTACCTCTGTGTCGTCAAGTATACTATCCATCCATACCTGTGCTGCATTTTAGTTGTGCGCAGTACTGTATATAGTAGGAGGACAGTGCAGAATTTTGCTGACAACCAGTATATATATAGAAGTACGGTACAGTAGTCCATTGCTCTACCTCTGTGTCGTCAAGTATACTATCCATATCGGTGCTGCATTGTTGTTGTGCGCAGTATTATAGTAGGAGGACAGTGCAGAATTTTGCTGACCACCAGTATATATATAGCAGTACGGTACAGTAGTCCATTGCTCTACCTCTGTTTCATCAAGTATACTATCCATCCATACCTGTGCTGCATTTTAGTTGTGTGCAGTACTGTATATAGTAGGAGGACAGTGCAGAATTTTGCTGACAACCAGTATATATATAGCAGTACGGTACAGTAGTCCATTGCTCTACCTCTGTGTCGTCAAGTATACTATCCATATCGGTGCTGCATTGTTGTTGTGCGCAGTATTATAGTAGGAGGACAGTGCAGATTTTGCTGACCACCAGTATATATATAGCAGTACGGTACAGTAGTCCATTGCTCTACCTCTGTTTCATCAAGTATACTATCCATCCATACCTGTGCTGCATTTTAGTTGTGTGCAGTACTGTATATAGTAGGAGGACAGTGCAGAATTTTGCTGACAACCAGTATATATATATAGCAGTACGGTACAGTAGTCCATTGCTCTACCTCTGTGTCGTCAAGTATACTATCCATATCTGTGCTGCATTGTTGTTGTGCGCAGTATTATAGTAGGAGGACAGTGCAGAATTTTGCTGACCACCAGTATATATATAGCAGTACGGTACAGTAGTCCATTGCTCTACCTCTGTGTCATCAAGTATACTATCCAACCATACCTGTGCTGCATTTTAGTTGTGTGCAGTACTGTATATAGTAGGAGGACAGTGCAGAATTTTGCTGACAACCAGTATATATATAGCAGTACGGTACAGTAGTCCATTGCTCTACCTCTGTGTCGTCAAGTATACTATCCATATCGGTGCTGCATTGTTGTTGTGCGCAGTATTATAGTAGGAGGACAGTGCAGAATTTTGCTGACCACCAGTATATATATAGCAGTACGGTACAGTAGTCCATTGCTCTACCTCTGTTTCATCAAGTATACTATCCATCCATACCTGTGCTGCATTTTAGTTGTGTGCAGTACTGTATATAGTAGGAGGACAGTGCAGAATTTTGCTGACAACCAGTATATATATATAGCAGTACGGTACAGTAGTCCATTGCTCTACCTCTGTGTCGTCAAGTATACTATCCATATCTGTGCTGCATTGTTGTTGTGCGCAGTATTATAGTAGGAGGACAGTGCAGAATTTTGCTGACCACCAGTATATATATAGCAGTACGGTACAGTAGTCCATTGCTCTACCTCTGTGTCATCAAGTATACTATCCAACCATACCTGTGCTGCATTTTAGTTGTGTGCAGTACTGTATATAGTAGGAGGACAGTGCAGAATTTTGCTGACAACCAGTATATATATAGCAGTACGGTACAGTAGTCCATTGCTCTACCTCTGTGTCGTCAAGTATACTATCCATATCTGTGCTGCATTGTTGTTGTGCGCAGTATTATAGTAGGAGGACAGTGCAAAATTTTGCTGACCACCAGTATATATATAGCAGTACGGGACAGTAGTCCATTGCTCTACTTCTGTGTCGTCAAGTATACTATCCATATCTGTGCTGCATTGTAGTTGTGCGCAGTATTATAGTAGGAGGACAGTGCAGAATTTTGCTGACCACCAGTATATATATAGCAGTATGCTGCAGTAGTCCATTGCTCTACCTCTGTGTTGTCAAGTATACTATCCATCCATACCTGTGCTGCATTTTAGTTGTGCGCAGTATTATAGTAGGAGTACAGTGCAGAATTTTGCTGACCATCAGTATATATATATAGCAGTATGGTACAGTAGTCCATTGCTCTACCTCTGTGTCGTCAAGTATACTATCCATATATGTGCTGCATTGTAGTTGTGCGCAGTATTATAGTTGGAGGACAGTGCAGAATTTTGCTGACCACCAGTATATATATATAGCAGTACGGTACAGTAGTCCATTGCTCTACCTCTGTGTCGTCAAATATACTATCCATATCTGTGCTGCATTGTAGTTGTGCGCAGTATTATAGTAGGCGGACAGTGCAGGATTTTGATGACCACCAGTATATATATAGCAGTATGGTACAGTAGTCCATTGCTCTACCTCTGTGTTGTCAAGTATACTATCCATCCATACCTGTGCTGCATTTTAGTTGTGCGCAGTATTATAGTAGGAGTACAGTGCAGAATTTTGCTGACCATCAGTATATATATAGCAGTACGGTACAGTAGTCCATTGCTCTACTTCTGTGTCGTCAAGTATACTATCCATATATGTGCTGCATTGTAGTTGTGCGCAGTATTATAGTTGGAGGACAGTGCAGAATTTTGCTGACCACCAGTATATATATAGCAGTACGGTACAGTAGTCCATTGCTCTACCTCTGTGTCGTCAAGTATACTATCCACATCTGTGCTGCATTGTAGTTGTGCGCAGTATTATAGTAGGAGGACAGTGCAGGATTTTGCTGACCACCAGTGTATATATATAGCAGTACGGTACAGTAGTCCATTGCTCTACCTCTGTGTCGTCAAGTATACTATCCATATCGGTGCTGCATTGTTGTTGTGCGCAGTATTATAGTAGGAGGACAGTGCAGAATTTTGCTGACCACCAGTATATATATAGCAGTACGGTACAGTAGTCCATTGCTCTACCTCTGTTTCATCAAGTATACTATCCATCCATACCTGTGCTGCATTTTAGTTGTGTGCAGTACTGTATATAGTAGGAGGACAGTGCAGAATTTTGCTGACAACCAGTATATATATATATAGCAGTACGGTACAGTAGTCCATTGTTCTACCTCTGTGTCGTCAAGTATACTATCCATATCTGTGCTGCATTGTTGTTGTGCGCAGTATTATAGTAGGATGACAGTGCAGAATTTTGCTGACCACCAGTATATATATAGCAGTACGGTACAGTAGTCCATTGCTCTACCTCTGTGTCGTCAAGTATACTATCCACATCTGTGCTGCATTGTAGTTGTGCACAGTATTATAGTAGGAGGACAGTGCAGAATTTTGCTGACCACCAGTATATATATATATATATATATAGCAGTACGGTACAGTAGTCCATTGCTCTACCTCTGTGTAATCAAGTATACTATCCATATCTGTGCTGCATTGTAGTTGTGTGCAGTATTATAGTAGGAGGACATTGCAGAATTTTTTGTGACCATCAGTATATATATAGCAGTACGGTACAGTAGTACATTGCTCTTCCTCTGTGTAGTCAAGTATACTATCCATATCTGTGCTGAATTGTTTTTGTGCGCAGTATTATAGTAGGAGGACAGTGCAGAATTTTGCTGACCACCAGTATATATATAGCAGTACGGTACAGTAGTCCATTGCTCTACCTCTGTGTCATCAAGTATACTATCCATCCATACCTGTGCTGCATTTTAGTTGTGTGCAATACTGTATATAGTAGGAGGACAGTGCAGAATTTTGCTGACAACCAGTATATATATAGCAGTACGGTACAGTAGTCCATTGCTCTACCTCTGTGTCGTCAAGTATACTATCCATATCTGTGCTGCATTGTTGTTGTGCGCAGTATTATAGTAGGAGGACAGTGCAGAATTTTGCTGACCACCAGTATATATATAGCAGTACGGTACAGTAGTCCATTGCTCTACCTCTGTGTCATCAAGTATACTATCCATCCATACCTGTGCTGCATTTTAGTTGTGTGCAGTACTGTATATAGTAGGAGGACAGTGCAGAATTTTGCTGACAACCAGTATATATATAGCAGTACGGTACAGTAGTCCATTGCTCTACCTCTGTGTCGTCAAGTATACTATCCATATCTGTGCTGCATTGTTGTTGTGCGCAGTATTATAGTAGGAGGACAGTGCAAAATTTTGCTGACCACCAGTATATATATAGCAGTACGGGACAGTAGTCCATTGCTCTACTTCTGTGTCGTCAAGTATACTATCCATATCTGTGCTGCATTGTAGTTGTGCGCAGTATTATAGTAGGAGGACAGTGCAGGATTTTGCTGACCACCAGTATATATATAGCAGTACGGTACAGTAGTCCATTGCTCTACCTCTGTGTCGTCAAGTATACTATCCATATCGGTGCTGCATTGTTGTTGTGCGCAGTATTATAGTAGGAGGACAGTGCAGAATTTTGCTGACCACCAGTATATATATAGCAGTACGGTACAGTAGTCCATTGCTCTACCTCTGTTTCATCAAGTATACTATCCATCCATACCTGTGCTGCATTTTAGTTGTGTGCAGTACTGTATATAGTAGGAGGACAGTGCAGAATTTTGCTGACAACCAGTATATATATAGCAGTACGGTACAGTAGTCCATTGCTCTACCTCTGTGTCGTCAAGTATACTATCCATATCTGTGCTGCATTGTTGTTGTGCGCAGTATTATAGTAGGATGACAGTGCAGAATTTTGCTGACCACCAGTATATATATAGCAGTACGGTACAGTAGTCCATTGCTCTACCTCTGTGTCGTCAAGTATACTATCCATATCTGTGCTGCATTGTAGTTGTGCACAGTATTATAGTAGGAGGACAGTGCAGAATTTTGCTGACCACCAGTATATATATATAGCAGTACGGTACAGTAGTCCATTGCTCTACCTCTGTGTAATCAAGTATACTATCCATATCTGTGCTGCATTGTAGTTGTGTGCAGTATTATAGTAGGAGGACATTGCAGAATTTTTTGTGACCATCAGTATATATATAGCAGTACGGTACAGTAGTACATTGCTCTTCCTCTGTGTCGTCAAGTATACTATCCATATCTGTGCTGAATTGTTGTTGTGCGCAGTATTATAGTAGGAGGACAGTGCTGAATTTTGCTGACCACCAGTATATATATAGCAGTACGGTACAGTAGTCCATTGCTCTACCTCTGTGTCATCAAGTATACTATCCATCCATACCTGTGCTGCATTTTAGTTGTGTGCAGTACTGTATATAGTAGGAGGACAGTGCAGAATTTTGCTGACAACCAGTATATATATAGCAGTACGGTACAGTAGTCCATTGCTCTACCTCTGTGTCGTCAAGTATACTATCCATATCTGTGCTGCATTGTTGTTGTGCGCAGTATTATAGTAGGAGGACAGTGCAGAATTTTGCTGACCACCAGTATATATATAGCAGTACGGTACAGTAGTCCATTGCTCTACCTCTGTGTCGTCAAGTATACTATCCATATCTGTGCTGCATTGTTGTTGTGCGCAGTATTATAGTAGGAGGACAGTGCAGAATTTTGCTGACCACCAGTATATATATAGCAGTACGGTACAGTAGTCCATTGCTCTACCTCTGTGTCATCAAGTATACTATCCATCCATACCTGTGCTGCATTTTAGTTGTGTGCAGTACTGTATATAGTAGGAGGACAGTGCAGAATTTTGCTGACAACCAGTATATATATAGCAGTACGGTACAGTAGTCCATTGCTCTACCTCTGTGTCGTCAAGTATACTATCCATATCTGTGCTGCATTGTTGTTGTGCGCAGTATTATAGTAGGAGGACAGTGCAAAATTTTGCTGACCACCAGTATATATATAGCAGTACGGGACAGTAGTCCATTGCTCTACTTCTGTGTCGCCAAGTATACTATCCATATCTGTGCTGCATTGTAGTTGTGCGCAGTATTATAGTAGGAGGACAGTGCAGAATTTTGCTGACCACCAGTATATATATAGCAGTATGCTGCAGTAGTCCATTGCTCTACCTCTGTGTTGTCAAGTATACTATCCATCCATACCTGTGCTGCATTTTAGTTGTGCGCAGTATTATAGTAGGAGAACACTGCAGAATTTTGCTGACCATCAGTATATATATAGCAGTACGGTACAGTAGTCCATTGCTCTACCTCTGTGTCGTCAAGTATACTATCCATATATGTGCTGCATTGTAGTTGTGCGCAGTATTATAGTTGGAGGACAGTGCAGAATTTTGCTGACCACCAGTATATATATATAGCAGTACGGTACAGTAGTCTATTGCTCTACCTCTGTGTCGTCAAATATACTATCCATATCTGTGCTGCATTGTAGTTGTGTGCAGTATTATAGTAGGAGGACAGTGCAGGATTTTGCTGACCACCAGTATATATATAGCAGTACGGTACAGTAGTCCATTGCTCTACCTCTGTGTTGTCAAGTATACTATCCATCCATACCTGTGCTGCATTTTAGTTGTGCGCAGTATTATAGTAGGAGTACAGTGCAGAATTTTGCTGACCATCAGTATATATATAGCAGTACGGTACAGTAGTCCATTGCTCTACTTCTGTTTCGTCAAGTATACTATCCATATATGTGCTGCATTGTAGTTGTGCGCAGTATTATAGTTGGAGGACAGTGCAGAATTTTGCTGACCACCAGTATATATATAGCAGTACGGTACAGTAGTCCATTGCTATACCTCTGTGTCGTCAAGTATACTATCCACATCTGTGCTGCATTGTAGTTGTGCGCAGTATTATAGTAGGAGGACAGTGCAGGATTTTGCTTACCACCAGTATATATATAGCAGTACGGTACAGTAGTCCATTGCTCTACCTCTGTTTCATCAAGTATACTATCCATCCATACCTGTGCTGCATTTTAGTTGTGTGCAGTACTGTATATAGTAGGAGGACAGTGCAGAATTTTGCTGACAACCAGTATATATATAGCAGTACGGTACAGTAGTCCATTGCTCTACCTCTGTGTCGTCAAGTATACTATCCATATCTGTGCTGCATTGTTGTTGTGCGCAGTATTATAGTAGGATGACAGTGCAGAATTTTGCTGACCACCAGTATATATATAGCAGTACTGTACAGTAGTCCATTGCTCTACCTCTGTGTCGTCAAGTATACTATCCATATCTGTGCTGCATTGTTGTTGTGCGCAGTATTATAGTAGGAGGACAGTGCAAAATTTTGCTGACCACCAGTATATATATAGCAGTACGGTACAGTAGTCCATTGCTCTACTTCTGTGTCGTCAAGTATACTATCCATATCTGTGCTGCATTGTAGTTGTGCGCAGTATTATAGTAGGAGGACAGTGCAGGATTTTGCTCACCACCAGTATATATATAGCAGTACGGTACAGTAGTCCATTGCTCTACCTCTGTGTCGTCAAGTATACTATCCATATCGGTGCTGCATTGTTGTTGTGCGCAGTATTATAGTAGGAGGACAGTGCAGAATTTTGCTGACCACCAGTATATATATAGCAGTACGGTACAGTAGTCCATTGCTCTACCTCTGTTTCATCAAGTATACTATCCATCCATACCTGTGCTGCATTTTAGTTGTGTGCAGTACTGTATATAGTAGGAGGACAGTGCAGAATTTTGCTGACAACCAGTATATATATATATATATATAGCAGTACGGTACAGTAGTCCATTGCTCTACCTCTGTGTCGTCAAGTATACTATCCATATCTGTGCTGCATTGTTGTTGTGCGCAGTATCATAGTAGGATGACAGTGCAGAATTTTGCTGACCACCAGTATATATATAGCAGTACGGTACAGTAGTCCATTGCTCTACCTCTGTGTCGTCAAGTATACTATCCATATCTGTGCTGCATTGTAGTTGTGCACAGTATTATAGTAGGAGGACAGTGCAGAATTTTGCTGACCACCAGTATATATATATAGCAGTACGGTACAGTAGTCCATTGCTCTACCTCTGTGTAATCAAGTATACTATCCATATCTGTGCTGCATTGTAGTTGTGTGCAGTATTATAGTAGGAGGACAGTGCAGAATTTTGCTGACCACCAGTATATATATATAGCAGTACGGTACAGTAGTCTATTGCTCTACCTCTGTGTCGTCAAATATACTATCCATATCTGTGCTGCATTGTAGTTGTGTGCAGTATTATAGTAGGAGGACAGTGCAGGATTTTGCTGACCACCAGTATATATATAGCAGTACGGTACAGTAGTCCATTGCTCTACCTCTGTGTTGTCAAGTATACTATCCATCCATACCTGTGCTGCATTTTAGTTGTGCGCAGTATTATAGTAGGAGTACAGTGCAGAATTTTGCTGACCATCAGTATATATATAGCAGTACGGTACAGTAGTCCATTGCTCTACTTCTGTTTCGTCAAGTATACTATCCATATATGTGCTGCATTGTAGTTGTGCGCAGTATTATAGTTGGAGGACAGTGCAGAATTTTGCTGACCACCAGTATATATATAGCAGTACGGTACAGTAGTCCATTGCTATACCTCTGTGTCGTCAAGTATACTATCCACATCTGTGCTGCATTGTAGTTGTGCGCAGTATTATAGTAGGAGGACAGTGCAGGATTTTGCTTACCACCAGTATATATATAGCAGTACGGTACAGTAGTCCATTGCTCTACCTCTGTTTCATCAAGTATACTATCCATCCATACCTGTGCTGCATTTTAGTTGTGTGCAGTACTGTATATAGTAGGAGGACAGTGCAGAATTTTGCTGACAACCAGTATATATATAGCAGTACGGTACAGTAGTCCATTGCTCTACCTCTGTGTCGTCAAGTATACTATCCATATCTGTGCTGCATTGTTGTTGTGCGCAGTATTATAGTAGGATGACAGTGCAGAATTTTGCTGACCACCAGTATATATATAGCAGTACTGTACAGTAGTCCATTGCTCTACCTCTGTGTCGTCAAGTATACTATCCATATCTGTGCTGCATTGTTGTTGTGCGCAGTATTATAGTAGGAGGACAGTGCAAAATTTTGCTGACCACCAGTATATATATAGCAGTACGGTACAGTAGTCCATTGCTCTACTTCTGTGTCGTCAAGTATACTATCCATATCTGTGCTGCATTGTAGTTGTGCGCAGTATTATAGTAGGAGGACAGTGCAGGATTTTGCTCACCACCAGTATATATATAGCAGTACGGTACAGTAGTCCATTGCTCTACCTCTGTGTCGTCAAGTATACTATCCATATCGGTGCTGCATTGTTGTTGTGCGCAGTATTATAGTAGGAGGACAGTGCAGAATTTTGCTGACCACCAGTATATATATAGCAGTACGGTACAGTAGTCCATTGCTCTACCTCTGTTTCATCAAGTATACTATCCATCCATACCTGTGCTGCATTTTAGTTGTGTGCAGTACTGTATATAGTAGGAGGACAGTGCAGAATTTTGCTGACAACCAGTATATATATATAGCAGTACGGTACAGTAGTCCATTGCTCTACCTCTGTGTCGTCAAGTATACTATCCATATCTGTGCTGCATTGTTGTTGTGCGCAGTATCATAGTAGGATGACAGTGCAGAATTTTGCTGACCACCAGTATATATATAGCAGTACGGTACAGTAGTCCATTGCTCTACCTCTGTGTCGTCAAGTATACTATCCATATCTGTGCTGCATTGTAGTTGTGCACAGTATTATAGTAGGAGGACAGTGCAGAATTTTGCTGACCACCAGTATATATATATAGCAGTACGGTACAGTAGTCCATTGCTCTACCTCTGTGTAATCAAGTATACTATCCATATCTGTGCTGCATTGTAGTTGTGTGCAGTATTATAGTAGGAGGACATTGCAGAATTTTTTGTGACCATCAGTATATATATAGCAGTACGGTACAGTAGTACATTGCTCTTCCTCTGTGTCGTCAAGTATACTATCCATATCTGTGCTGAATTGTTGTTGTGCGCAGTATTATAGTAGGAGGACAGTGCAGAATTTTGCTGACCACCAGTGTATATATATAGCAGTACGGTACAGTAGTCCATTGCTCTACCTCTGTTTCATCAAGTATACTATCCATCCATACCTGTGCTGCATTTTAGTTGTGTGCAGTACTGTATATAGTAGGAGGACAGTGCAGAATTTTGCTGACAACCAGTATATATATAGCAGTACGGTACAGTAGTCCATTGCTCTACCTCTGTGTCGTCAAGTATACTATCCATATCTGTGCTGCATTGTTGTTGTGCGCAGTATTATAGTAGGATGACAGTGCAGAATTTTGCTGACCACCAGTATATATATAGCAGTACGGTACAGTAGTCCATTGCTCTACCTGTGTGTCGTCAAGTATACTATCCATATCTGTGCTGCATTGTAGTTGTGCACAGTATTATAGTAGGAGGACAGTGCAGAATTTTGCTGACCACCAGTATATATATATAGCAGTACGGTACAGTAGTCCATTGCTCTACCTCTGTGTAATCAAGTATACTATCCATATCTGTGCTGCATTGTAGTTGTGTGCAGTATTATAGTAGGAGGACATTGCAGAATTTTTTGTGACCATCAGTATATATATAGCAGTACGGTACAGTAGTACATTGCTCTTCCTCTGTGTCGTCAAGTATACTATCCATATCTGTGCTGAATTGTTGTTGTGCGCAGTATTATAGTAGGAGGACAGTGCAGAATTTTGCTGACCACCAGTATATATATAGCAGTACGGTACAGTAGTCCATTGCTCTACCTCTGTGTCATCAAGTATACTATCCATCCATACCTGTGCTGCATTTTAGTTGTGTGCAGTACTGTATATAGTAGGAGGACAGTGCAGAATTTTGCTGACAACCAGTATATATATAGCAGTACGGTACAGTAGTCCATTGCTCTACCTCTGTGTCGTCAAGTATACTATCCATATCTGTGCTGCATTGTTGTTGTGCGCAGTATTATAGTAGGAGGACAGTGCAGAATTTTGCTGACCACCAGTATATATATAGCAGTAAGGTACAGTAGTCCATTGCTCTACCTCTGTGTCGTCAAGTATACTATCCATATCTGTGCTGCATTGTTGTTGTGCGCAGTATTATAGTAGGAGGACAGTGCAGAATTTTGCTGACCACCAGTATATATATAGCAGTACGGTACAGTAGTCCATTGCTCTACCTCTGTGTCATCAAGTATACTATCCATCCATACCTGTGCTGCATTTTAGTTGTGTGCAGTACTGTATATAGTAGGAGGACAGTGCAGAATTTTGCTGACAACCAGTATATATATAGCAGTACGGTACAGTAGTCCATTGCTCTACCTCTGTGTCGTCAAGTATACTATCCATATCTGTGCTGCATTGTTGTTGTGCGCAGTATTATAGTAGGAGGACAGTGCAAAATTTTGCTGACCACCAGTATATATATAGCAGTACGGGACAGTAGTCCATTGCTCTACTTCTGTGTCGTCAAGTATACTATCCATATCTGTGCTGCATTGTAGTTGTGCGCAGTATTATAGTAGGAGGACAGTGCAGAATTTTGCTGACCACCAGTATATATATAGCAGTATGCTGCAGTAGTCCATTGCTCTACCTCTGTGTTGTCAAGTATACTATCCATCCATACCTGTGCTGCATTTTAGTTGTGCGCAGTATTATAGTAGGAGAACACTGCAGAATTTTGCTGACCATCAGTATATATATAGCAGTACGGTACAGTAGTCCATTGCTCTACCTCTGTGTCGTCAAGTATACTATCCATATATGTGCTGCATTGTAGTTGTGCGCAGTATTATAGTTGGAGGACAGTGCAGAATTTTGCTGACCACCAGTATATATATATAGCAGTACGGTACAGTAGTCTATTGCTCTACCTCTGTGTCGTCAAATATACTATCCATATCAATGCTGCATTGTAGTTGTGTGCAGTATTATAGTAGGAGGACAGTGCAGGATTTTGCTGACCACCAGTATATATATAGCAGTACGGTACAGTAGTCCATTGCTCTACCTCTGTGTTGTCAAGTATACTATCCATCCATACCTGTGCTGCATTTTAGTTGTGCGCAGTATTAAAGTAGGAGTACAGTGCAGAATTTTGCTGACCATCAGTATATATATAGCAGTACGGTACAGTAGTCCATTGCTCTACTTCTGTTTCGTCAAGTATACTATCCATATATGTGCTGCATTGTAGTTGTGCGCAGTATTATAGTTGGAGGACAGTGCAGAATTTTGCTGACCACCAGTATATATATAGCAGTACGGTACAGTAGTCCATTGCTCTACCTCTGTGTCGTCAAGTATACTATCCACATCTGTGCTGCATTGTAGTTGTGCGCAGTATTATAGTAGGAGAACAGTGCAGGATTTTGCTTACCACCAGTATATATATAGCAGTACGGTACAGTAGTCCATTGCTCTACCTCTGTTTCATCAAGTATACTATCCATCCATACCTGTGCTGCATTTTAGTTGTGTGCAGTACTGTATATAGTAGGAGGACAGTGCAGAATTTTGCTGACAACCAGTATATATATAGCAGTACGGTACAGTAGTCCATTGCTTTACCTCTGTGTCGTCAAGTATACTATCCATATCTGTGCTGCATTGTTGTTGTGCGCAGTATTATAGTAGGATGACAGTGCAGAATTTTGCTGACCACCAGTATATATATAGCAGTACTGTACAGTAGTCCATTGCTCTACCTCTGTGTCGTCAAGTATACTATCCATATCTGTGCTGCATTGTAGTTGTGCACAGTATTATAGTAGGAGGACAGTGCAGAATTTTGCTGACCACCAGTATATATATATAGCAGTACGGTACAGTAGTCCATTGCTCTACCTCTGTGTAATCAAGTATACTATCCATATCTGTGCTGCATTGTAGTTGTGTGCAGTATTATAGTAGGAGGACATTGCAGAATTTTTTGTGACCATCAGTATATATATATAGCAGTACGGTACAGTAGTACATTGCTCTACCTCTGTGTCGTCAAGTATACTATCCATATCTGTGCTGAATTGTTGTTGTGCGCAGTATTATAGTAGGAGGACAGTGCAGAATTTTGCTGACCACCAGTATATATATAGCAGTACGGTACAGTAGTCCATTGCTCTACCTCTGTGTCATCAAGTATACTATCCATCCATACCTGTGCTGCATTTTAGTTGTGTGCAGTACTGTATATAGTAGGAGGACAGTGCAGAATTTTGCTGACAACCAGTATATATATAGCAGTACGGTACAGTAGTCCATTGCTCTACCTCTGTGTCGTCAAGTATACTATCCATATCTGTGCTGCATTGTTGTTGTGCGCAGTATTATAGTAGGAGGACAGTGCAGAATTTTGCTGACCAAAAGTATATATATAGCAGTACGGTACAGTAGTCCATTGCTCTACCTCTGTGTCGTCAAGTATACTATCCATATCTGTGCTGCATTGTTGTTGTGCGCAGTATTATAGTAGCAGGACAGTGCAGAATTTTGCTGACCACCAGTATATATATAGCAGTACGGTACAGTAGTCCATTGCTCTACCTCTGTGTCATCAAGTATACTATCCATCCATACCTGTGCTGCATTTTAGTTGTGTGCAGTACTGTATATAGTAGGAGGACAGTGCAGAATTTTGCTGACAACCAGTATATATATAGCAGTACAGTACAGTAGTCCATTGCTATACCTCTGTGTCGTCAAGTATACTATCCATATCTGTGCTGCATTTTAGTTGTGCGCAGTATTATAGTAGGAGGACAGTGTAGAATTTTGCTGACCACCAGTATATATATAGCAGTACGGTACAGTAGTCCATTGCTCTACCTCTGTGTCGTTAAGTATACTATCCATCCATACCTGTGCTGCATTTTAGTTGTGCGCAGTACTGTATATAGTAGGAGGACAGTGCAGAATTTTGCTGACAACCAGTATATATATAGCAGTACGGTACAGTAGTCCATTGCTCTACCTCTGTGTCGTTAAGTATACTATCCATCCATACCTGTGCTGCATTTTAGTTGTGCGCAGTACTGTATATAGTAGGAGGACAGTGCAGAATTTTGCTGACCACCAGTATATATATAGCAGTACGGTACAGTAGTCCATTGCTCTACCTCTGTGTCGTCCAGTATACTATCCACATCTGTGCTGCATTGTAGTTGTGCGCAGTATTATAGTAGGAGGACAGTGCAGGATATTGCTGACCACCAGTATATATATAGCAGTACGGTACAGTAGTCCATTGCTCTACCTCTGTGTCGTCAAGTATACTATCCATATCGGTGCTGCATTGTTGTTGTGCGCAGTATTATAGTAGGAGGACAGTGCAGAATTTTGCTGACCACCAGTATATATATAGCAGTACGGTACAGTAGTCCATTGCTCTACCTCTGTGTAATCAAGTATACTATCCATATCTGTGCTGCATTGTAGTTGTGTGCAGTATTATAGTAGGAGGACAGTGCAGAATTTTGGTGACCATCAGTATATATATAGCAGTACGGTACAGTAGTCCATTGCTCTACCTCTGTGTCGTCAAGTATACTATCCATATCTGTGCTGAATTGTTGTTGTGCGCAGTATTATAGTAGGAGGACAGTGCAGAATTTTGCTGACCACCAGTATATATATAGCAGTACGGTACAGTAGTCCATTGCTCTACCTCTGTGTCGTCAAGTATACTATCCATATCTGTGCTGCATTGTTGTTGTGCGCAGTATTATAGTAGCAGGACAGTGCAGAATTTTGCTGACCACCAGTATATATATAGCAGTACGGTACAGTAGTCCATTGCTCTCCCTCTGTGTCATCAAGTATACTATCCATCCATACCTGTGCTGCATTTTAGTTGTGTGCACTACTGTATATAGTAGGAGGACAGTGCAGAATTTTGCTGACAACCAGTATATATATAGCAGTACAGTACAGTAGTCCATTGCTATACCTCTGTGTCGTCAAGTATACTATCCATATCTGTGCTGCATTTTAGTTGTGCGCAGTATTATAGTAGGAGGACAGTGCAGAATTTTGCTGACCACCAGTATATATATAGCAGTACGATACAGTAGTCCATTGCTCTACCTCTGTGTCGTCAAGTATACTATCCATCCATAACTGTACTGCATTTTAGTTGTGCGCAGTACTGTATACAGTAGGAGGACAGTGCAGAATTTAGCTGACAACCAGTATATATATAGCAGTACGGTACAGTAGTCCATTGCTCTACCTCTGTGTCGTCAAGTATACTATCCATATCTGTGCTGCATTGTTGTTGTGCGCAGTATTATAGTAGGAGGACAGTGCAAAATTTTGCTGACCACCAGTATATATATAGCAGTACGGGACAGTAGTCCATTGCTCTACTTCTGTGTCGTCAAGTATACTATCCATATCTGTGCTGCATTGTAGTTGTGCGCAGTATTATAGTAGGAGGACAGTGCAGAATTTTGCTGACCACCAGTATATATATATAGCAGTATGCTGCAGTAGTCCATTGCTCTACCTCTGTGTTGTCAAGTATACTATCCATCCATACCTGTGCTGCATTTTAGTTGTGCGCAGTATTATAGTAGGAGTACAGTGCAGAATTTTGCTGACCATCAGTATATATATAGCAGTACGGTACAGTAGTCCATTGCTCTACCTCTGTGTCGTAAGGTATACTATCCATATCTGTGCTGCATTGTAGTTGTGCGCAGTATTATAGTTGGAGGACAGTGCAGAATTTTGCTGACCACCAGTATATATATATAGCAGTACGGTACAGTAGTCCATTGCTCTACCTCTGTGTCGTCAAATATACTATCCATATCTGTGCTGCAATGTAGTTGTGCGCAGTATTATAGTAGGAGGACAGTGCAGGATTTTGCTGACCACCAGTATATATATAGCAGTACGGTACAGTAGTCCATTGCTCTACCTCTGTGTTGTCAAGTATACTATCCATCCATACCTGTGCTGCATTTTAGTTGTGCGCAGTATTATAGTAGGAGTACAGTGCAGAATTTTGCTGACCATCAGTATATATATAGCAGTACGGTACAGTAGTCCATTGCTCTACTTCTGTGTCGTCAAGTATACTATCCATATATGTGCTGCATTGTAGTTGTGCGCAGTATTATAGTTGGAGGACAGTGCAGAATTTTGCTGACCACCAGTATATATATAGCAGTACGGTACAGTAGTCCATTGCTCTACCTCTGTGTCGTCAAGTATACTATCCACATCTGTGCTGCATTGTAGTTGTGCGCAGTATTATAGTAGGAGGACAGTGCAGGATTTTGCTGACCACCAGTATATATATAGCAGTACGGTACAGTAGTCCATTGCTCTACCTCTGTGTCGTCAAGTATACTATCCATATCGGTGCTGCATTGTTGTTGTGCGCAGTATTATAGTAGGAGGACAGTGCAGAATTTTGCTGACCACCAGTATATATATAGCAGTACGGTACAGTAGTCCATTGCTCTACCTCTGTTTCATCAAGTATACTATCCATCCATACCTGTGCTGCATTTTAGTTGTGTGCAGTACTGTATATAGTAGGAGGACAGTGCAGAATTTTGCTGACAACCAGTATATATATAGCAGTACGGTACAGTAGTCCATTGCTCTACCTCTGTGTCGTCAAGTATACTATCCATATCTGTGCTGCATTTTTGTTGTGCGCAGTATTATAGTAGGATGACAGTGCAGAATTTTGCTGACCACCAGTATATATATAGCAGTACGGTACAGTAGTCCATTGCTCTACCTCTGTGTCGTCAAGTATACTATCCATATCTGTGCTGCATTGTAGTTGTGCACAGTATTATAGTAGGAGGACAGTGCAGAATTTTGCTGACCACCAGTATATATATATAGCAGTACGGTACAGTAGTCCATTGCTCTACCTCTGTGTAATCAAGTATACTATCCATATCTGTGCTGCATTGTAGTTGTGTGCAGTATTATAGTAGGAGGACATTGCAGAATTTTTTGTGACCATCAGTATATATATAGCAGTACGGTACAGTAGTACATTGCTCTTCCTCTGTGTCGTCAAGTATACTATCCATATCTGTGCTGAATTGTTGTTGTGCGCAGTATTATAGTAGGAGGACAGTGCAGAATTTTGCTGACCACCAGTATATATATAGCAGTACGGTACAGTAGTCCATTGCTCTACCTCTGTGTCATCAAGTATACTATCCATCCATACCTGTGCTGCATTTTAGTTGTGTGCAGTACTGTATATAGTAGGAGGACAGTGCAGAATTTTGCTGACAACCAGTATATATATAGCAGTACGGTACAGTAGTCCATTGCTCTACCTCTGTGTCGTCAAGTATACTATCCATATCTGTGCTGCATTGTTGTTGTGCGCAGTATTATAGTAGGAGGACAGTGCAGAATTTTGCTGACCACCAGTATATATATAGCAGTACGGTACAGTAGTCCATTGCTCTACCTCTGTGTCATCAAGTATACTATCCATCCATACCTGTGCTGCATTTTAGTTGTGTGCAGTACTGTATATAGTAGGAGGACAGTGCAGAATTTTGCTGACAACCAGTATATATATAGCAGTACGGTACAGTAGTCCATTGCTCTACCTCTGTGTCGTCAAGTATACTATCCATATCTGTGCTGCATTGTTGTTGTGCGCAGTATTATAGTAGGAGGACAGTGCAAAATTTTGCTGACCACCAGAATATATATAGCAGTACGGGACAGTAGTCCATTGCTCTACTTCTGTGTCGTCAAGTATACTATCCATATCTGTGCTGCATTGTAGTTGTGCGCAGTATTATAGTAGGAGGACAGTGCAGAATTTTGCTGACCACCAGTATATATATAGCAGTATGCTGCAGTAGTCCATTGCTCTACCTCTGTGTTGTCAAGTATACTATCCATCCATACCTGTGCTGCATTTTAGTTGTGCGCAGTATTATAGTAGGAGAACAGTGCAGAATTTTGCTGACCATCAGTATATATATAGCAGTACGGTACAGTAGTCCATTGCTCTACCTCTGTGTCGTCAAGTATACTATCCATATATGTGCTGCATTGTAGTTGTGCGCAGTATTATAGTTGGAGGACAGTGCAGAATTTTGCTGACCACCAGTATATATATATAGCAGTATGGTACAGTAGTCCATTGCTCTACCTCTGTGTCGTCAAATATACTATCCATATCTGTGCTGCATTGTAGTTGTGCGCAGTATTATAGTAGGAGGACAGTGCAGGATTTTGCTGACCACCAGTATATATATAGCAGTATGGTACAGTAGTCCATTGCTCTACCTCTGTGTTGTCAAGTATACTATCCATCCATACCTGTGCTGCATTTTAGTTGTGCGCAGTATTATAGTAGGAGTACAGTGCAGAATTTTGCTGACCATCAGTATATATATAGCAGTACGGTACAGTAGTCCATTGCTCTACTTCTGTGTCGTCAAGTATACTATCCATATATGTGCTGCATTGTAGTTGTGCGCAGTATTATAGTTGGAGGACAGTGCAGAATTTTGCTGACCACCAGTATATATATAGCAGTACGGTACAGTAGTCCATTGCTCTACCTCTGTGTCCTCAAGTATACTATCCACATCTGTGCTGCATTGTAGTTGTGCGCAGTATTATAGTAGGAGGACAGTGCAGGATTTTGCTGACCACCAGTATATATATAGCAGTACGGTACAGTAGTCCATTGCTCTACCTCTGTGTCATCAAGTATACTATCCATCCATACCTGTGCTGCATTTTAGTTGTGTGCAGTACTGTATATAGTAGGAGGACAGTGCAGAATTTTGCTGACAACCAGTATATATATAGCAGTACGGTATAGTAGTCCATTGCTCTACCTCTGTGTCGTCAAGTATACTATCCATATCTGTGCTGCATTGTTGTTGTGCGCAGTATTATAGTAGGATGACAGTGCAGAATTTTGCTGACCACCAGTATATATATAGCAGTACTGTACAGTAGTCCATTGCTCTACCTCTGTGTCGTCAAGTATACTATCCATATCTGTGCTGCATTGTAGTTGTGCACAGTATTATAGTAGGAGGACAGTGCAGAATTTTGCTGACCACCAGTATATATATATAGCAGTACGGTACAGTAGTCCATTGCTCTACCTCTGTGTAATCAAGTATACTATCCATATCTGTGCTGCATTGTAGTTGTGTGCAGTATTATAGTAGGAGGACATTGCAGAATTTTTTGTGACCATCAGTATATATATAGCAGTACGGTACAGTAGTACATTGCTCTACCTCTGTGTCGTCAAGTATACTATCCATATCTGTGCTGAATTGTTGTTGTGCGCAGTATTATAGTAGGAGGACAGTGCAGAATTTTGCTGACCACCAGTATATATATAGCAGTACGGTACAGTAGTCCATTGCTCTACCTCTGTGTCATCAAGTATACTATCCATCCATACCTGTGCTGCATTTTAGTTGTGTGCAGTACTGTATATAGTAGGAGGACAGTGCAGAATTTTGCTGACAACCAGTATATATATAGCAGTACGGTACAGTAGTCCATTGCTCTACCTCTGTGTCGTCAAGTATACTATCCATATCTGTGCTGCATTGTAGTTGTGCGCAGTATTATAGTAGGAGGACAGTGCAGAATTTTGCTGACCAAAAGTATATATATAGCAGTACGGTACAGTAGTCCATTGCTCTACCTCTGTGTCGTCAAGTATACTATCCATATCTGTGCTGCATTGTTGTTGTGCGCAGTATTATAGTAGCAGGACAGTGCAGAATTTTGCTGACCACCAGTATATATATAGCAGTACGGTACAGTAGTCCATTGCTCTACCTCTGTGTCATCAAGTATACTATCCATCCATACCTGTGCTGCATTTTAGTTGTGTGCAGTACTGTATATAGTAGGAGGACAGTGCAGAATTTTGCTGACAACCAGTATATATATAGCAG
Organism: Pseudophryne corroboree; assembly: GCF_028390025.1. Taxonomy (NCBI): domain Eukaryota; kingdom Metazoa; phylum Chordata; class Amphibia; order Anura; family Myobatrachidae; genus Pseudophryne; species Pseudophryne corroboree. The sequence continues at coordinate 286,251,906 of NC_086452.1, read as the reverse complement.
TACAGTACAGTAGTCCATTGCTATACCTCTGTGTCGTCAAGTATACTATCCATATCTGTGCTGCATTTTAGTTGTGCGCAGTATTATAGTAGGAGGACAGTGTAGAATTTTGCTGACCACCAGTATATATATAGCAGTACGGTACAGTAGTCCATTGCTCTACCTCTGTGTCGTTAAGTATACTATCCATCCATACCTGTGCTGCATTTTAGTTGTGCGCAGTACTGTATATAGTAGGAGGACAGTGCAGAATTTTGCTGACCACCAGTATATATATAGCAGTACGGTACAGTAGTCCATTGCTCTACCTCTGTGTCGTCAAGTATACTATCCACATCTGTGCTGCATTGTAGTTGTGCGCAGTATTATAGTAGGAGGACAGTGCAGGATTTTGCTGACCACCAGTATATATATAGCAGTACGGTACAGTAGTCCATTGCTCTACCTCTGTGTCGTCAAGTAAACTATCCATATCGGTGCTGCATTGTTGTTGTGCGCAGTATTATAGTAGGAGGACAGTGCAGAATTTTGCTGACCACCAGTATATATATAGCAGTACGGTACAGTAGTCCATTGCTCTACCTCTGTTTCATCAAGTATACTATCCATCCATACCTGTGCTGCATTTTAGTTGTGTGCAGTACTGTATATAGTAGGAGGACAGTGCAGAATTTTGCTGACAACCAGTATATATATAGCAGTACGGTACAGTAGTCCATTGCTCTACCTCTGTGTTGTCAAGTATACTATCCATCCATACCTGTGCTGCATTTTAGTTGTGCGCAGTATTATAGTAGGAGTACAGTGCAGAATTTTGCTGACCATCAGTATATATATAGCAGTAAGTTACAGTAGTCCATTGCTCTACTTCTGTGTCGTCAAGTATACTATCCATATATGTGCTGCATTGTAGTTGTGCGCAGTATTATAGTTGGAGGACAGTGCAGAATTTTGCTGACCACCAGTATATATATAGCAGTACGGTACAGTAGTCCATTGCTCTACCTCTGTGTCCTCAAGTATACTATCCACATCTGTGCTGCATTGTAGTTGTGCGCAGTATTATAGTAGGAGGACAGTGCAGGATTTTGCTGACCACCAGTATATATATAGCAGTACGGTACAGTAGTCCATTGCTCTACCTCTGTGTCATCAAGTATACTATCCATATCGGTGCTGCATTGTTGTTGTGCGCAGTATTATAGTAGGAGGACAGTGCAGAATTTTGCTGACCACCAGTATATATATAGCAGTACGGTACAGTAGTCCATTGCTCTACCTCTGTTTCATCAAGTATACTACCCATCCATACCTGTGCTGCATTTTAGTTGTGTGCAGTACTGTATATAGTAGGAGGACAGTGCAGAATTTTGCTGACAACCAGTATATATATAGCAGTACGGTATAGTAGTCCATTGCTCTACCTCTGTGTCGTCAAGTATACTATCCATATCTGTGCTGCATTGTTGTTGTGCGCAGTATTATAGTAGAATGACAGTGCAGAATTTTGCTGACCACCAGTATATATATAGCAGTACTGTACAGTAGTCCATTGCTCTACCTCTGTGTCGTCAAGTATACTATCCATATCTGTGCTGCATTGTAGTTGTGCACAGTATTATAGTAGGAGGACAGTGCAGAATTTTGCTGACCACCAGTATATATATATAGCAGTACGGTACAGTAGTCCATTGCTCTACCTCTGTGTAATCAAGTATACTATCCATATCTGTGCTGCATTGTAGTTGTGTGCAGTATTATAGTAGGAGGACATTGCAGAATTTTTTGTGACCATCAGTATATATATAGCAGTACGGTACAGTAGTACATTGCTCTACCTCTGTGTCGTCAAGTATACTATCCATATCTGTGCTGAATTGTTGTTGTGCGCAGTATTATAGTAGGAGGACAGTGCAGAATTTTGCTGACCACCAGTATATATATAGCAGTACGGTACAGTAGTCCATTGCTCTACCTCTGTGTCATCAAGTATACTATCCATCCATACCTGTGCTGCATTTTAGTTGTGTGCAGTACTGTATATAGTAGGAGGACAGTGCAGAATTTTGCTGACAACCAGTATATATATATAGCAGTACGGTACAGTAGTCCATTGCTCTACCTCTGTGTCGTCAAGTATACTATCCATATCTGTGCTGCATTGTAGTTGTGCGCAGTATTATAGTAGGAGGACAGTGCAGAATTTTGCTGACCAAAAGTATATATATAGCAGTACGGTACAGTAGTCCATTGCTCTACCTCTGTGTCGTCAAGTATACTATCCATATCTGTGCTGCATTGTTGTTGTGCGCAGTATTATAGTAGCAGGACAGTGCAGAATTTTGCTGACCACCAGTATATATATAGCAGTACGGTACAGTAGTCCATTGCTCTACCTCTGTGTCGTCAAGTATACTATCCATATCTGTGCTGCATTGTAGTTGTGCGCAGTATTATAGTAGGAGGACAGTGCAGAATTTTGCTGACCAAAAGTATATATATAGCAGTACGGTACAGTAGTCCATTGCTCTACCTCTGTGTCGTCAAGTATACTATCCATATCTGTGCTGCATTGTTGTTGTGCGCAGTATTATAGTAGCAGGACAGTGCAGAATTTTGCTGACCACCAGTATATATATATAGCAGTACGGTACAGTAGTCCATTGCTCTACCTCTGTGTCATCAAGTATACTATCCATCCATACCTGTGCTGCATTTTAGTTGTGTGCAGTACTGTATATAGTAGGAGGACAGTGCAGAATTTTGCTGACAACCAGTATATATATAGCAGTACAGTACAGTAGTCCATTGCTATACCTCTGTGTCGTCAAGTATACTATCCATATCTGTGCTGCATTTTAGTTGTGCGCAGTATTATAGTAGGAGGACAGTGTAGAATTTTGCTGACCACCAGTATATATATAGCAGTACGGTACAGTAGTCCATTGCTCTACCTCTGTGTCGTTAAGTATACTATCCATCCATACCTGTGCTGCATTTTAGTTGTGCGCAGTACTGTATATAGTAGGAGGACAGTGCAGAATTTTGCTGACCACCAGTATATATATAGCAGTACGGTACAGTAGTCCATTGCTCTACCTCTGTGTCGTCAAGTATACTATCCACATCTGTGCTGCATTGTAGTTGTGCGCAGTATTATAGTAGGAGGACAGTGCAGGATTTTGCTGACCACCAGTATATATATAGCAGTACGGTACAGTAGTCCATTGCTCTACCTCTGTGTCGTCAAGTATACTATCCATATCGGTGCTGCATTGTTGTTGTGCGCAGTATTATAGTAGGAGGACAGTGCAGAATTTTGCTGACCACCAGTATATATATATAGCAGTACGGTACAGTAGTCCATTGCTCTACCTCTGTTTCATCAAGTATACTATCCATCCATACCTGTGCTGCATTTTAGTTGTGTGCAGTACTGTATATAGTAGGAGGACAGTGCAGAATTTTGCTGACAACCAGTATATATATAGCAGTACAGTACAGTAGTCCATTGCTATACCTCTGTGTCGTCAAGTATACTATCCATATCTGTGCTGCATTTTAGTTGTGCGCAGTATTATAGTAGGAGGACAGTGTAGAATTTTGCTGACCACCAGTATATATATAGCAGTACGGTACAGTAGTCCATTGCTCTACCTCTGTGTCGTTAAGTATACTATCCATCCATACCTGTGCTGCATTTTAGTTGTGCGCAGTACTGTATATAGTAGGAGGACAGTGCAGAATTTTGCTGACCACCAGTATATATATAGCAGTACGGTACAGTAGTCCATTGCTCTATCTCTGTGTCGTCAAGTATACTATCCACATCTGTGCTGCATTGTAGTTGTGCGCAGTATTATAGTAGGAGGCCAGTGCAGGATTTTGCTGACCACCAGTATATATATAGCAGTACGGTACAGTAGTCCATTGCTCTACCTCTGTGTCGTCAAGTATACTATCCATATCGGTGCTGCATTGTTGTTGTGCGCAGTATTATAGTAGGAGGACAGTGCAGAATTTTGCTGACCACCAGTATATATATAGCAGTACGGTACAGTAGTCCATTGCTCTACCTCTGTGTCATCAAGTATACTATCCATCCATACCTGTGCTGCATTTTAGTTGTGTGCAGTACTGTATATAGTAGGAGGACAGTGCAGAATTTTGCTGACAACCAGTATATATATAGCAGTACAGTACAGTAGTCCATTGCTATACCTCTGTGTCGTCAAGTATACTATCCATATCTGTGCTGCATTTTAGTTGTGCGCAGTATTATAGTAGGAGGACAGTGTAGAATTTTGCTGACCACCAGTATATATATAGCAGTACGGTACAGTAGTCCATTGCTCTACCTCTGTGTCGTTAAGTATACTATCCATCCATACCTGTGCTGCATTTTAGTTGTGCGCAGTACTGTATATAGTAGGAGGACAGTGCAGAATTTTGCTGACCACCAGTATATATATAGCAGTACGGTACAGTAGTCCATTGCTCTATCTCTGTGTCGTCAAGTATACTATCCACATCTGTGCTGCATTGTAGTTGTGCGCAGTATTATAGTAGGAGGCCAGTGCAGGATTTTGCTGACCACCAGTATATATATAGCAGTACGGTACAGTAGTCCATTGCTCTACCTCTGTGTCGTCAAGTATACTATCCATATCGGTGCTGCATTGTTGTTGTGCGCAGTATTATAGTAGGAGGACAGTGCAGAATTTTGCTGACCACCAGTATATATATAGCAGTACGGTACAGTAGTCCATTGCTCTACCTCTGTGTCATCAAGTATACTATCCATCCATACCTGTGCTGCATTTTAGTTGTTTGCAGTACTGTATATAGTAGGAGGACAGTGCAGAATTTTGCTGACAACCAGTATATATATAGCAGTACGGTACAGTAGTCCATTGCTCTACCTCTGTGTCGTCAAGTATACTATCCATATCTGTGCTGCATTGTAGTTGTGCGCAGTATTATAGTAGGAGGACAGTGCAGAATTTTGCTGACCAAAAGTATATATATAGCAGTACGGTACAGTAGTCCATTGCTCTACCTCTGTGTCGTCAAGTATACTATCCATATCTGTGCTGCATTGTTGTTGTGCGCAGTATTATAGTAGCAGGACAGTGCAGAATTTTGCTGACCACCAGTATATATATAGCAGTACGGTACAGTAGTCCATTGCTCTACCTCTGTGTCATCAAGTATACTATCCATCCATACCTGTGCTGCATTTTAGTTGTGTGCAGTACTGTATATAGTAGGAGGACAGTGCAGAATTTTGCTGACAACCAGTATATATATAGCAGTACAGTACAGTAGTCCATTGCTATACCTCTGTGTCGTCAAGTATACTATCCATATCTGTGCTGCATTTTAGTTGTGCGCAGTATTATAGTAGGAGGACAGTGTAGAATTTTGCTGACCACCAGTATATATATAGCAGTACGGTACAGTAGTCCATTGCTCTACCTCTGTGTCGTTAAGTATACTATCCATCCATACCTGTGCTGCATTTTAGTTGTGCGCAGTACTGTATATAGTAGGAGGACAGTGCAGAATTTTGCTGACCACCAGTATATATATAGCAGTACGGTACAGTAGTCCATTGCTCTACCTCTGTGTCGTCAAGTATACTATCCACATCTGTGCTGCATTGTAGTTGTGCGCAGTATTATAGTAGGAGGACAGTGCAGGATTTTGCTGACCACCAGTATATATATAGCAGTACGGTACAGTAGTCCATTGCTCTACCTCTGTGTCGTCAAGTATACTATCCATATCGGTGCTGCATTGTTGTTGTGCGCAGTATTATAGTAGGAGGACAGTGCAGAATTTTGCTGACCACCAGTATATATATAGCAGTACGGTACAGTAGTCCATTGCTCTACCTCTGTTTCATCAAGTATACAATCCATCCATACCTGTGCTGCATTTTAGTTGTGTGCAGTACTGTATATAGTAGGAGGACAGTGCAGAATTTTGCTGACAACCAGTATATATATAGCAGTACGGTACAGTAGTCCATTGCTCTACCTCTGTGTCGTCAAGTATAGGGGGGGGCTCTGCCTGTCCAGCCCCAGGAGGGGGTTCTGCCTGTCCAGCCCCAGGAGGGGGTTCTGCCTGTCCAGCCCCAGGAGGGGGTTCTGCCTGTCCAGCCCCAGGAGGGGGTTCTGCCTGTCCAGCCCCAGGAGGGGGTTCTGCCTGTCCAGCCCCAGGAGGGGGTTCCGCCTGCCCAGCCCCAGGAGGGGGTTCCGCCTGCCCAGCCCCAGGAGGGGGTTCTGCCTGTCCAGCCCCAGGAGGGGGTTCCGCCTGTCCAACACCAGATAGAGGTGCCTGCCATGCCCGAGATCCAAGATTTGCCCGAGGATCTGCCTTACTTTTATGGAAATATCTCTCACTGTTTAGCTCTCTTCAGATATTATCTGAGTTTTGATGACTTGTCCCCTATTGATATCATTGCTAACGTATGTATGAGATTCAGAGGGAGGGCCTTGAAGTGGGTAAATGGTCTTATAGATAAGGGAGATCCAGTGTTACAAGATTTGCCCGGTTTCCTCAAGGCTGTGACCGAAAGATTCAGTCCACCAACTGTCCTCACGCTCCTAGATGAATCTACTAAGGTGTGCCCCTCTGAGAACCTGCCTTTGCAGTCTGGGGAGCACCCTCAGTTTTTCAGAT
>NC_086452.1:285295219-285340219 GCF_028390025.1 Pseudophryne corroboree | reverse complement strand
TACTGTATTATATTTTTACTTGGCAGACACGCATGACTTTCATTTATAAAAATAAATGCTGTATGTAAAAGGATTATCCTATCAGGCTGTTTTTAGCTAAGGGAGTTGAATATTTATTTCTAGTTATTGAGGACTACTGATAATTTGTCAACCCAAATTCAGTGAATTTTAATGAATCCTTGATTTAAAATGTAGAAATAAAATTCCCTTAAGGTGGATTTTTGGTGTAATTGTTTATACCAATCTACAAATTTAGGTTTTCATTACTGCCTTTGCCCCATACATATTTCTTCACCACTGTCCTTTTTCTAATCAACAAAGCCCTAATGATGGCCTTTGTCTTTAGTGTCCATGTGACTTTATCTGCTATCTTAATGTATTACACTGTAAATACGCTGTAAGGGACAACAATCCTGTGAACCCACCTAAACATTTGGTAGACTTCTTGTAACTTAGGGCCTAAATCATGTTTATATGCTATTGCCTATACAGCTGCAAAATTTCAGGCTAAAACATCGCAAGTGAAGCGGACGCCCAGAAAAGATTAAGGTATACACCTAAACCATCCCAAAGTCCTCAGCAACTGCGTGCACATACGTAGCAACAACGAGGAATATCAACTGTCTGAGTAGGTCTATGGCTGTGCAGACTGGTCACGGCAGTAGCGACGCAGGCACCATGTTTCTCTGCGTACATGATCGCAGCTGAAGGAAGATACGCGTCCACAAACAGCCATGACGCACTCAATTTTTCTCTAACGTCCTAAGTGGATGCTGGGGACTCCGTCAGGACCATGGGGTTTAGCGGCTCCGCAGGAGACAGGGCACAATAATAAAAGCTTTAGGATCAGGTGGTGTGCACTGGCTCCTCCCCCCATGACCCTCCTCCAAGCCTCAGTTAGATCTTTGTGCCCGGCCGAGAAGGGTGCAATCTAGGTGGCTCTCCTGAGCTGCTTAGAATAAAAGTTTAAGTTAGGTTTTTTATTTTCAGTGAGTCCTGCTGGCAACAGGCTCACTGCTACGAGGGACTTAGGGGAGAGAAGTAAACTCACCTGCGTGCAGGATGGATTTGCTTCTTAGGCTACTGGACACCATTAGCTCCAGAGGGAGTCGGAACACAGGTCTCACCCTGGGGTTCGTCCCGGAGCCGTGCCGCCGACCCCCCTTGCAGATGCCGAAGTTGAAGAGGTCCAGAGGTCCAGAAACAGGCGGCAGAAGACTTTCAGTCTTCATAAGGTAGCGCACAGCACTGCAGCTGTGCGCCATTGTTGTCAGCACACTTCATACCAGCGGTCACTGAGGGTGCAGGGCGCTGGGGGGGGCGCCCTGGGCAGCAATGTATTATACCTTTTTTATGGCTAAAATACATCACATATAGCCCTTGAGGCTATATGGATGTATTTAACCCCTGCCAGATCTCACAAACTCCGGGAGAAGAGCCCGCCGTTTTAGGGGGCGGGGCCTATTCTCCTCAGCACACGGCGCCATTTTCCTGCTCAGCTCTGCTGTGAGGAAGGCTCCCAGGCTCTCCCCTGCACTGCACTACAGAAACAGGGTTAAAACAGAGAGGGGGGGCACTTATTTGGCGATATGATTACATATGTGAAAATGCTATAAGGGAAAACACTTGTATAAGGGGTTGTCCCTGTATAATTATAGCGTTTTTGGTGTGTGCTGGCAAACTCTCCCTCTGTCTCCCCAAAGGGCTAGTGGGGTCCTGTCCTCTATCAGAGCATTCCCTGTGTGTGTGCTGTGTGTCGGTACGTGTGTGTCGACATGTAGGAGGACGATGTTGAGGAGGCGGAGCAAATTGCCTGTATTGGTGATGTCACTCTCTAGGGAGTCGACACCGGAATGGATGGCTTATTTAGGAATTACGTGATAATGTCAACACGATGCAAGGTCGGTTGACGACATGAGACGGCCGGCAAACAAATTAGTACCTGTCCAGGCGTCTCAGACACCGTCAGGGGCTTGTAAAAACGCCCATTTACCTCAGTTGGTCGACACAGACACAGACACGGACACTGACTTCAGTGTCGACGGTGAAGAAACAAACGTATTTTCCTTTAGGGCCACACGTTACATGTTAAGGGCAATGAAGGAGGTGTTACATATTTCTGATACTACAAGTACCACAAATAAGGGTATTATGTAGGGTGGGAATAATCTACTTGTAGTTTTTCCTGAATCAGATAAATTAAAGTGTGTGATGATACGTGGGTTTCCTCCGATAGAAAATTATTGGAGGTATACCTTTTCCCGCCAGAAGTGAGGGCGAGTTGGGAAACACACCTTAGGGTGGATAAGGCGCTCACACGCTTATAAAAACAAGTGGCGTTACCGTCTCCAGATACGGCCGCCCTCAAAGAGCCAGCTGATAGGAAGCTGAAAAATATCCTAAAAAGTATATACACACATACTGGTGTTATACTACGACCAGCAATCGCCTCAGCCTGGATGTGCAGCGCTGGGGGGGCTTGGTCGGATTTCCTGACTGAAAATATTGATACCCGTGACAGGAACAATATTTTATTGACTATAGAGCATTTTAAGGATGCATTTCTATATATGCGAGATGCGCAGAGGGATATTTGCATTCTGGCATCAAGAGTAGATGTGATGTCCATATCTGCCAGACGATGTTTATAGACACGACAGTGGTCAGGTGATGCAGATTCCAGACGGCACATGGAAGTATTGCCGTATAAAGGGGCGGTCCATCAGACCTGGTGGCCATGGCAACAGCTGGAAAATCCACTTTTGTTACCCCAAGTCACATCTCAGCAGAAAAGGACACAGTCTTTTCAGTCTCAGTCCTTTCGTACCCATAAAGGCAGGCGGGCAAAAGGCCAGTCATATCTGCCCAGGGTTAGAGGAAAGGGAAGAAGACTGCAGCAGGCAGCCCATTCCCAGGAACAGAAGTCCTCCACAGCTTCTGCCAAGTCCGCAGCATGACACTGGGGCCATACAAGCGGACTCAGGTGCGGTGGGGGGTCGTCTCAAGAGTTTCAGCACGCAGTGGGCTCACTCGCAAGTGGACTCCTGGATCCTACACGTAGTATCCCAGGTGTACATTGGAAATTCGAGACGTCTTCCCCTCACAAGTTCCTGAAGTCTGCTTTACCAACGTCTCCCTCCGACAGGGAGGCAGTATTGGAAAAAAATTCACAGGCTGTATTCCCAGCAGGTGATAATCAAAGTACCCCTCCTACAACAAGGGAAGGGGTATTATTCCACACTATATTGTGGTACTGAAGCCAAACGGCTCGGTGAGATCTAAAAGATTTGAACAATTACATACAAGGGTTCAAATCAAGATGGAGTCACTCAGAGCAGTGATAGCGAACCAGGACGATATGGTGTCACTGGATATCAGGGACGCTTACCTACATGTCCAAATTTTGCCCTTCTCACCAAGGGTATCTCAGGTTCGTGGTACAGAACTGTCACTATCAGTTCAGACGCTGCCGTTTGGATTGCCCACGGCACCCCGGGTCTTTACCATGGTAATGGCCGAAATGATGATTCTTCCTAAAAGAAATATGGACGCTTTCCTGATAAGGGCAAGGTCCAGAGAACAGTTGGCGGTCGGAGTAGCACTATCTCAAGTAGTTCTACGACAGCACGAGTGGATTCTAAATATTCCAAAATCGCAGCTTTTTCCGACGACACGTCTAATGTTCCTAGGAATGATTCTGGACACAGTCCAGAAAAGGATGTTTTCTCCCGGAGAAGAAGACCAGGGAGTTATCCGAGCTAGTCAGGAACCTCCTAAAACCAGGAAAAGTATCAGTGCATCATTGCACAAGGGTCCTGTGAAAAATGGTGGTTTCTTACAAAGCGATCCCATTCGGTAGATTTCACGCAAGAACCTTTCAGTGGAATCTGCTGGGAAAATGGTCCGGATCGCATCTTCAGATGCATCAGCGGACAACCCTGTCTCCAAGGACAAGGGTGTTTTCTTCGGTGGCTGCAGAGTGCTCATCTATGAAAGGGCCGCAGATTCGACATTCAGGACTGGGTCCTGGTGACCACGGATGCCAGCCTGAGTGGCTGGGGAGCAGTCACACAAGGAAAAAATTTCCAAGGAGTGTGATCGAGTCTGGAGACTTCTCTCCACATAAATATACTGGAGCTAAGGGCAATTTACAAGGCTCTAAGCTTAGCAAGACCTCTGCTTCAAGGTCAGCCGGTATTGATCCAGTGGGACAACATCACGGCAGTCGCCCACGTAAACAGACAGGGCGGCACATGAAGCAGGAGGGAAATGGCAGAAACTGCAAGGATTCTTCGCTGGGCGAAAAATCATGTGATAACACTCTCAGCAGTGTTAATTCCAAGAGTGGAAAACTGGGAAGCAAACTTCCTCAGCAGGCATAACCTCCACCCGGGAGAGTGGGGACTTCAGCGGGAAGTCTTCCACATGATTGTAAACCATTGGGAAAAACCAAAGGTGGACATGATGGCGTCCCGCCTGAACAAAAAACTAGACAAATATTGCGCCAGGTCAAGGGACCCTCAGGCAATAGCGGTGGACGCTCTGGTAACACTGTGGGTGTACCAGTCAGGGTATGTGTTCCCTCCTATGCATCTCATACCAAAAGTACTGAGAATCATAAGAAGGAGATGAGTAAGAACGATACTCGTGGTTCCGGATGGGTCAAGAAGGGCTTGGTACCCGGAACTTCAAGAGATGCTCACGGAAGAACCGTGGCCTCTACCTTTAAGAAAGGACCTGCTCCAGCAGGGGCCTTGTCTGTTCCAAGACTTACCGCGGCTGCGTTTGACGGCATGGCAGTTGAACGCCGGATCCTGAAAGGGCATTCCAGATGAAGTCATCCCTACCCTGGTCGAAGCCAGGAAGGATGTAACCGCAAAACATTTTCACCGCATTTGGCGAAAATATGTTGCGTGGTGTGAGGCCAAGAAGGTCCCTATAGAGGAATTCCAACTGGGTCGTTTCCTACATTTCCTGAAAACAGGACTGTCTATGGGCCTAAAATTAGGGTCCATTAAGGTTCAAATTTCGACCCTGTCAAATTTCTTCCAGAAAGAACTGGCTTCAGTGCCTGAAGTTCAGACGTTTGTAAAAGGGGTACTGCATATACAGCCTCCTTTTGTGCCCCCAGTGGCACCTTGGGATCTTAATGTTGTTTTGAGTTTCCTAAAGTCACATTGGTGATCCACTCACCACTGTGGAATTAAAATATTTCACATGGAAGGTGAAGATTCTATTAGCCCTGGCTTCAGCCAGGCGTGTGTCAGAATGGGCGGCTTTATCATATAAAAGCCCTTACTTAATTTTTCATTCTGACAGGGCAGAATTGAGGACTCGTCCTCAATTTCTCCTTAAGGTGTTTTCTGTTTTTCACATGAACCAACCTATTGTGGTACCTGCGGCTACTAGGGACTTGGAGGACTCCAAGTTACTTGACGTTGTCAGGGCCCTGAAAATATATGTTTCCAGGACGACTGGAGTCAGAAAATCTGACTCGCTGTTTAGCCTGTATGCACCCAACAAGATGGGTGTTCCTGCTTCTAAGCAGACGATTGCTCGCTGGATTTGTGGTACAATTCAGCTTGCACATTCTGTGGCAGGCTTGCCACAGCCAAAATCAGTAAAAGCCCATTCCACAAGGAAGTGGGCTCATCTTGGGCGGCTGCCCGAGGTGTCTCGGCTTTACAACTTTGCCGAGCTGCTACTTGGTCAGGGGCACACCCTGACTGAGGAGGACCTGGAGTTCTCTCATTCGGTGCTGCAGAGTCATCCGCACTCTCCCGCCCGTTTGGGAGCTTTGGTATAATCCCCATGGTCCTGACGGAGTCCCCAGCATCCACTTAGGACGTTAGAGAAAATAAGAATTTACTTACCGATAATTCTATTTCTCGTAGTCCGTAGTGGATGCTGGGCGCCCATCCCAAGTGCGGATTGTCTGCAATACTTGTACATAGTTATTGTTACAAAAATCGGGTTATTCTTGTTGTGAGCCATCTTTTCAGAGGCTCCTTCGTTGTGATCATACTGTTAACTGGGTTCAGATCACAGGTTGTACGGTGTGATTGGTGTGGCTGGTATGAGTCTTACCCGGGATTCAATATCCTTCCTTATTATGCACGCTCGTCCGGGCACAGTATCCTAACTGAGGCTTGGAGGAGGGTCATGGGGGGAGGAGCCAGTGCACACCACCTGATCCTAAAGCTTTTATTATTGTGCCCTGTCTCCTGCGGAGCCGCTAAACCCCATGGTCCTGACGGAGTCCCCAGCATCCACTACGGACTACGAGAAATAGAATTATCGGTAAGTAAATTCTTATTTTTTTTTAATCTCTGTGAGCATGATAGCAAAGACACCTTGGCATGTGTGCGAAGTGCGATTGTGGCACATGTACAATCTGCCGATAATCGTTCCATTACGTGAACATTGGCATGGAGTACAAACATGAATTAGGCCCTTAATTCAAAGGTTTTTTTTTCTTTCTTTCTCTTCTCAGTGGAATACAGACGTTAAATGAGCCCTTGGGAAAAAAACTATTTTAAAAATAAGAAACCAGAATATGTCAAACTCTCCGATAAGCAGTTCTCAGAGCCATGACAACACATTTGTCCAGATACTTTTCCTGGATCCTATGTGTTATCGCACAGCAACGGGACATTTTTCTCCCGACCAAAAACGGGCTTTATTTCAATAGCCTGATAATGGGGTCGATTCAATTCGGCAACTTATGAATAGCGCCGGGAATTGGCTCTCGACGCTATTCAATTCAGCTGCTAGTTACCTGCAATTGTCGGGAATTCTTCTCTCATCCCCGGGGGATGAGAGAAGAAACCCGACAAAAGTGCTGCCTCGCGGCCGGCGCGAGGCTGATTCTGTCGGGAATCAGCCTTGCGCCGGGGAGTTAAGTCGGAGAATGCCCGTTCTCCCGACAATTCAACCTGTTTAGTCGGCGAGAACGGGCCATCGCCGACTTAACTGGAGCTGAATTGAATAGCGTCGGGAGCAAACTCCCGGCGCGATTCAGAAGTTGCCGAATTGAATCGACCCATGACATGGCAGTACGGATGGTGTAATGGTTAGCATTACTGCCTCACAGCAATGAGGTCATGGGTTCAATTCCCATCATGGCCCTAACTGTGCTGAGTTTGTATAGTCTCCCCGTACTTGCGTGGGTTTCCTCCGGGTACTCTGGTTTCCTCCCACAATCCAAATATTTACTGGTAGATTAATTGGCTCCCAACTAAATTAACCCTAGTGTGAATGTGTCTGTATGTACATGCGATAGGGACTGTAGATTGTAAGCTCCACTGGGGCAGGGACTGATGTGAATGGACAAAATATTCTCTGTAAAGCGCTACGGAATATGTGTGCGCTATATAAATAACTAGTAATAAATTATAATGACCATTGGTCAAAACTCAGCCCGTTTTTTGGGAGGAGAAAAATGATTGAGGCTAATTGAATTCTAGCCTTTGTCTCCCACATTTCAAGGGAATGTATTTGCCTTTGAAGCAGCATTTTGGAGTAAATGTTATGTAATTTTGAATTTTCCTGTTCTCGTGTCTCATATCTGTGCGTTTTTTTTCTGTTTTGCGGTAGGCCCTGAGCTGAAGCAGGACATGAAGTTGTTCCTAGAGTCATCCTGCTGTGTATCTCCTTTTTGTTTTAGCCTAGAATCCTAGAACTCGCCGTGTTTGTCACTGTCATTGATAATACTATACAGATATAGTAAAGTCTAGAGTTTTGCTTTAAAAATCAACTAAGTTTTCTATTAAAATTGAATGCTCCTGTTTTAATTTGGAGGCCAATTAATGCTTCTACATAAAAAAAATAGAAATAACCATGCATTGTCTGAAACTTATTGGGAGGGGAATCAGATGTTTCCCAGAAAGTCCTCAGGAGTGAGAAGCTATGTGATGATGCTGCTGGCGCCTGCTGTCTGTGCATCTGGCCGATCAATATCAGAATACTGGTTTAGTCACTTAATGGGAAGAGGGTGGGATGTAACAGTTCTGTTCATCCCTTTCTCTATTACCAATTCCCTATTGATTGCATCACCATTTGTGTTGCTATGCACAGCCTGATGTTTTCTGAGAGGTAAAGATAAAGTATCTTTGTCAGATTATTTTATTGGAAAGGACTGTTGAAAGAAATAGGCTACCAATTGCATATACAATGCTAAAGTATACTATAAATTCGTAAATTGGGTTTGTGGGTCAGCAATTTGAAACCTGTGGTATACCAAAATGGGTTAGCGGAATAGCATTTGGCTAACATGCTAAAACATGATTTAAAAATTTTTTTTTTAAGCTTTCACGGATAGCTAAAAAAAGGTGTTGTGCATAGGAACTTTTCATATGTTGCTTTTGGCACCCTTAAAGTTTCTACACAATGCAGAACACCACCCCACAATGTCTCCTGGGTCTTCTGGAGCAGGCTATTAAGCTGGCGGCTCCAGTGAAAAATGGAGCTTATTTTCAGGAGCACTGGCTGCTGAAACCATTCCAAGTTTAGCTCCACTGCGTTATTTAGTGTGTCTGGGTAGCGATGGAAGTCTGGAGGGAATTACTGTAGGTTACAACAGTTGCCTAAACCACACTTACCACGAAGGCTACAAAACTGAAGGTGCAGGTTTCAAAATAAAGGGGTGGGCTCCAGCGATTGAGTTGCATTTCTTAAGGTACAGTCCAACTGTCCCCTGAATGAGAACGGGATTAAAGGGCTACATGAATTGACACTTCTTACCCTAATAAGAGTCATGACTGTTAAGATAATGTATATAGGTATGTAATGTATGTCACTCCATACTGGCTAATAAGGGCCTTTGGGTGTTGAGATGTCCACATAATTCTTTTCCTGGCTAGTATGTGTTAATGGGGGTGATATAATTGTTTTTTGAGATGCCCATACTAATGGACACCAGTCATGGTGTTGCTCCATTCGGATGCCCATTACTTCTGACGCGCCCAAAAGCGCAGGGTTTAGCTTGCTAAAGTGGCCAGTGTTGACTAAAATACTGCTCGCATCAAGAAAAGTCTTATTTCAGCTCACTCTCTCAGGTGGCGGCAAGCTGAAATTTCACCCAGCCTGCGACTATTTGGTCCCAAACAGAGGAGCAAATTAATTGCATCATTGGACGCCATCTAATTGCTGCTGCAAAGTAAAACAACTGATCCGCTTCCAATGGCTTTTGAAAAAACCCCACATATAATTTTTATAATATATATTATGTGCAAAGACTTCAGAAAGTGCTACAGCTGATATATCTTAAATACAGAGAGTCACCACTAGGTATTTAAGAAGCCACATTAACCCTGGTGGCTTCTTAAATCCACACTGTGACCAGCATGGCAGCGCTGACCTCCTCCTTGGGTTTAAGCTGCATTTGCTGCAGCACTTTTTGTGGTCTTTGCACATGAGGATATGCTTGAGGGTCTATTTGACGGAAACGTTGCAATATAACGAGCATAAAGAAAGCCATTGCATTGTCATAATCTGCATTTGTACTGGTGTGTTCTCTCTATACTATTAATATACTGACCCCCCGGCTGATGGTCTTCAGTTACTGTACACCTCAACGCTGTTCAGTTATGTTAATGAGAGTGCAGAGCTATATGTAATACCCTTATGCTATGCCAATTGTAGAGAAATGAACCAGTGGCTGCTCCTTTCCTAGGGGTCAGTTCAATTTGCCGACTGTTGAATAACGCCAGGAATTAGCTCTCGGCGCTATTCAATACAGCGCCAAGTGACACTTAATTGTCGGGAACTCTGCTCTCACCCTCAGTGGATGTGAGAGGAAATCCGACAAAAGTGCTGGCACAAGGCTGATTCTGTTGGGAATCAGCATCGCGCTGGGGAGTTAAGTCGGAGAATGTCCGTTCTCCCAACAAATCAACCTGTTAAGTCCGGGAGAACGGGCAACATGAGCTGAATTGAATTCACGACGGTAGCTAATTCCCGGCGCTATTAAACGGTCGGCAAATTGAATTGACCCCATAGGGATCTATTCAATTCGGCAACTTATGAATAGCGCCGGGAATTAGCTCCCGACGCTATTCAATTCAGCTGCTAGTTACCCTCAATTGTCGGGAATTCTTCTCTCATCCCTGGGAGAAGAGAGAAGAAACACGACAAAAGTGCTGCCTCGCGGCCGGCGCGAGGCTGAGTCTGTCGGGAATCAGCCTCGCGCCGGGGAGTTAAGTCGGAGAATGCCCGTTCTCCCGACAATTCAACCTGTTTAGTCGGCGAGAACGGGCCATCGCCGACTTAACTGGAGCTGAATTGAATAGCGTCGGGAGCTAATTCCCGGCGCTATTCATAAGTTGCCGAATTGAATCGACCCCATTGTGTTAGAAGCACCTGAGCAAAGAGCAACAATCCAGCAGGACACTTTTTTTGCTCTCTCTCTCTCTCTCTCTCTCTCTCTCTCTCTCTCTCTCTCTCTCTCTCTCTCTCTCTCTCTCTCTCTCTCTCTCTCTTTTCTGTGCAAAAGTTTTAGGCAGGCGTTGGAAAAATGCTGGATTGTAAGAATGCTTTAAAAAAAGTTATTAGTTTTTCTCTATCGTCCTAGTGGATGCTGGGGTTCCTGAAAGGACCATGGGGAATAGCGGCTCCGCAGGAGACAGGGCACAAAAAGTAAAGCTTTAGGATCAGGTGGTGTGCAGTGCACTGGCTCCTCCCCCTATGACCCTCCTCCAAGCCAGTTAGATTTTTGTGCCCGGCCGAGAAGGGTGCAATCTAGGTGGCTCTCCTAAAGAGCTGCTTAGGAAAGTTTAGCTTAGGTTTTTTATTTTACAGTGAGTCCTGCTGGCAACAGGATCACTGCAACGAGGGACTTAGGGGAGAAGAAGTGAACTCACCTGCGTGCAGGATGGATTGGCTTCTTGGCTACTGGACATCAGCTCCAGAGGGACGATCACAGGTACAGCCTGGATGGTCACCGGAGCCTTGCCGCCGGCCCCCTTGCAGATGCTGAAGTAAGAAGAGGTCCAGAATCGGCGGCAGAAGACTCCTCAGTCTTCTAAAGGTAGCGCACAGCACTGCAGCTGTGCGCCATTTTCCTCTCAGCACACTTCACACGGCAGTCACTGAGGGTGCAGGGCGCTGGGAGGGGGGCGCCCTGGGAGGCAAATGAATACCTATTTTGGCTAAAAATACCTCACATATAGCCTCCGGAGGCTATATGGAGATATTTAACCCCTGCCAGAATCCGTTAAGAGCGGGAGACGAGGCCGCCGAAAAAGGGGCGGGGCCTATCTCCTCAGCACACAGCGCCATTTTCCCTCACAGAAAGGCTGGAGGGAAGGCTCCCAGGCTCTCCCCTGCACTGCACTACAGAAACAGGGTTAAAACAGAGAGGGGGGGCACTAATTTGGCGATATGCTTATATATATATTAAGATGCTATAAGGGAAAACACTTATATAAGGTTGTCCCTATATAATTATAGCGTTTTTGGTGTGTGCTGGCAAACTCTCCCTCTGTCTCTCCAAAGGGCTAGTGGGTCCTGTCCTCTATCAGAGCATTCCCTGTGTGTGTGCTGTGTGTCGGTACGTGTGTGTCGACAGGTAGGAGGACGATGTTGGTGAGGAGGCGGAGCAATTGCCTGTAATGGTGATGTCACTCTCTAGGGAGTCGACACCGGAATGGATGGCTTATTTAGGAAATTACGTGATAATGTCAACACGCTGCAAGGTCGGTTGACGACATGAGACGGCCGACAAACAATTAGTACGGTCCAGACGTCTCAAAAACACCGTCAAGGGTTTTTAAAACGCCCGTTTACTTTAGTCGGTCGACACAGACACAGACAGGGACACTGAATCCAGTGTCGACGGTGAATAAACAAACGTATTCCTTATTAGGGCCACACGTTAAAGGCAATGAAGGAGGTGTTACGTATTTCTGATACTACAAGTACCACAAAAGAGGGTATTATGTGGGATGTGAAAAAACTACCATAGTTTTTCCTGAATCAGATAAATTAAATAAAGTGTGTGATGATGCGTGGGTTCCCCCCGATAGAAAATTATGGGCGGTATACCCTTTCCCGCCAGAAGTTAGGGCGCGTTGGGAAACACCCTTTAAGGTGGATAAGGCGCTCACACGCTTATCAAAACAAGTGGCGGTACCGTCTATAGATAGGGCCGTCCTCAAGGACCAGCTGACAAGGCTGGAAAATATAATAAAAAGTATATACACACATACTGGTGTTATACTGCGGCCAGCGATCGCCTCAGCCTGGATGTGCAGAGCTAGGGTGGCTTGGTCGGATTCCCTGACTAAAAATATTGATACCCTTGACAGGGACAGTATTTTATTGACTATAGAGCATTTCTATATATGCGAGATGCACAGAGGGATATTTGCACTCTGGCATCATGAATAAACGCGATGTCCATAACTGCCAGAAGATGTTATGGACACGACAGTGGTCAGGTGATGCAGATTCCAAACGGCACAGTATGGCCGTATACAGGAAGAGGACTTGTTTGGGGTCGGTCCATCGGACCTGGTGGTCACGGCAACTGCTGGAAAATCCACCGTTTTTTACCCTAAGTCACATCTCTGCAGAAAAAGACACCGTCTTTTCAGCCTCAGTCCTCTCGTCCCTATAAGATCATATCTGCCCAGGGATAGAGGAAAGGGAAGAAGACTGCAGCAGGCAGCCCATTCCCAGGAACAGAAGCGTTCCACCGCGTCTGACAAGTTCTCAGCATGGCGCTGAGACCGTACAGGACCCCTGGATCCTACAAGTAGTATCCCGGGGGTACAGATGGGAATGTCGAGACGTTTCCCCTTCGCAGGCTCCTGAAGTCTGCTTTACCAAGTCTCCCTCCGACAAGGAGGTAGTATGGGAAAAAATTCACAAGCTGTATTCCCAGCAGGTGATAATTAAATTACCCCTCCTACTACAGAAAAGGGGTATTATTCCACACTATATTGTGGTACTGAAGCCAGAAGGCTAGGTGAGACTTATTCTAAAAAATTTTTTTTGAACACTTACAAAGGTTCAAATTAAGATGAAGTCACTCAGAGCAGTGATAACGAACCAGGAATAAGGGGACTATATAGTGTCCCGGGACATCAGGGATGCTTACCTCTATGTCCCAAATTTGCCCTTCTCACTAAGGGTACCTCAGGTTCGTGGTGCAGAACTGTCACTATCAGTTTCAGACGCTGCCGTTTGGATTGTCCACGGCACCCTGGGGTCTTTACCAAGGTAATGGCCGAATTGATGATTCTTCTTCGAAGAAAAGGCGTCTTCATTATCCCTTACTTGGACGATCTCCTGATAGGGGCATAGTCCAGGGAACAGTTGGAGGTCGGAGTAGCACTATCTCGGATACTGCTACAATCAGCACGGGTGGATTCTAAATATTCCAAAATCGCAGCTGATCCCGACGACACGTCTGCTGTGCCTAGGGATGATTCTGGACACAGTCCAGAAAAAGGTGTTTCTCCCGGAAGAGAAAGCCAGGGAGTTATCCGAGCAAGTCAGGAACCTCCTAAAAACAGTGCATCATGCACAAGGGTCCTGGTAAAAATGGTGGCTTCCTACGAAGCAATTCCATTCGGCAGATTTCACGTAAGAACTTTTCAGTGGGATCTGCTGGACAAATGGTCCGGATCGCATCTTCAGATGCATCAGCGGATAACCCAATATCCAAGGACAAGGGTGTCTCTCCTGTGGTGGTTATAGAGTGCTCATCTTCTAGAGGGCAGCAGATTCGGCATTCAGGATTGGATGCTGGTAACCACGGAGCCCAGCCTGAGAGGCTGGGGAGCAGTCACACAAGGAAAAAATTTCCAGGGAGTGTGATCAAGTATGGAGACTTTTCTCCACATAAATATACTGGAGCTAAGGGTAAATTTATAATGCTCTAAGCTTAGCAAGACCTCTGCTTCAAGGTCAGCCGGTATTGATCCAGTGGGAAAAACATCACGGCAGTCGCCCACGTAAACAGACAGGGCGACACAAGAAGCAGGAGGGCAATGGCAGAAACTGCAAGGACTTTTCGCTGGGCGGAAAATCATGTGATAACACTGTCAGCAGTTTTTCATCCCGGGAATGGAAACTGGGAAGCAGACTTCCTCAGCACGACCTCCACCCGGGAGAGTGGAAACTTCATTGAGAAGTTTTTTCCACATGATTGTAAACCGTTGGGAAATACCAAAGGTGGACATGATGGCGTCCCGTCTGAACAAAAAACGGGACAGGTATTGCGCCAGGTCAAGAGACCCTCAGGCAATAGATGTGGACGTTCTGGTAACACCGTGGGTGTACCAGTCGGTGTATGTGTTCCCTCCTCTGCTTCTCATACCTAAGGTGCTGAGAATTATAAGACGTAGAGGAGTAAGAACTATACTCATGGCTCCGGATTGGCCAAGAAGGACTTGGTACCCGGAACTTCAAGAGATGCTTACAGAGGTCTTATGGCCTCTGCCGCTAAGAAGGGACTTGCTTCAGCAAGTACCATGTCTGTTCCAAGACTTACCGCAGCTGCGTTTGTCGGCATGGCGATGGAAAGCCGGATCCTAAGGGAAAAAAGGCATTCCGGAAGAGGTCATTCCTACCCTGGTCAAAGCCAGAAAGGAGGTGACCGCACAACATTATCACCACGTGTGGCGAAAATATGTTGCGTGGTGTGAGGCCAGGAAGGCCCCACAAAGAAATTTCAACTCGGTCGTTTCCTGCATTTCCTGCAAACAGGAGTGTCTATGGGCCTCAAATTGGGGTCCATTAAGGTTCAAATTCGGCCCTGTAAATTTTCTTCCAGAAAGAATTGGCTTCAGTTCCTGAAGTCCAGAAGTTTGTCAAGGGAGTATTGCATATACAAACCCCTTTTTTGTGCATCCAGTGGCACTGTGGGATCTCAACGTAGTTCTGGGATTCCTCAAATCACATTGGTTTAAAACCAGTCAAATATGTGGATTTGAAGCATCTCACATAAAAAGTGACCATGCTCTTGGCCCTGGCCTGGACCAGGCGAGTGTCAAATTGGTGGTTTTTTCTCAAAAAAGCCCATATCTGTTTGTCCATTCGGACAGGGCAGAGCTGCGGACTCGTCCCCAGTTCTCTCCCTAAGGTGGTGTCAGTGTTTCACCTGAACCAGCTTATTGTGGTGCCTTGCACCTACTAGGGACTTGGAGGACTCCAAGTTGCTAGGAGTT
This sequence comes from Pseudophryne corroboree, assembly GCF_028390025.1. Lineage (NCBI taxonomy): Eukaryota > Metazoa > Chordata > Amphibia > Anura > Myobatrachidae > Pseudophryne > Pseudophryne corroboree. The sequence continues at coordinate 285,325,046 of NC_086452.1, read as the reverse complement.
GTCAGGGCCCTGAAAATATGTTCCAGGACAGCTGGAGTCAGAAAATCTGACTCGCTGTTTATACTGTATGCACCCAACAAGTTGGGTGCGCCTGCTTCTAAGCAGGCGATTGCTCGTTGGATTTGTAACACAATTCAACTTGCACATTCTGAGGCAGGCCTGCCACAGTCTAAATCGGTTAAGGCCCATTCCACAAGGAAGGTGGGCTCATCTTGGGCGGCTGCCCGAGAGGTCTCGGCATTACAACTCTGCCGAGCAGCTACGTGGTCAGGGGAGAACACGTTTGTAAAATTCTACAAATTTGATATCCTGGCAAAAGAGGACCTGGAGTTCTCTGATTCGGTGCTGCAGAGTCATCCGCACTCTCCCGCCCGTTTGGGAGCTTTGGTATAATCCCCATGGTCCTTTCAGGAACCCCAGCATCCACTAGGACGATAGAGAAAATAAGAATTTACTTACCGATAATTCTATTTCTCGGAGTCCGTAGTGGATGCTGGGCGCCCATCCCAAGTGCGGATTATCTGCAATACTTGTACATAGTTACAAAAATCGGGTTATTATTGTTGTGAGCCATCTTTTCAGAGGCTCCGCTGTTATCATACTGTTAACTGGGTTTAGATCACAAGTTGTACGGTGTGATTGGTGTGGCTGGTATGAGTCTTACCCGGGATTCAAAATTCCTCCCTTATTGTGTACGCTCGTCCGGGCACAGTACCTAACTGGCTTGGAGGAGGGTCATAGGGGGAGGAGCCAGTGCACTGCACACCACCTGATCCTAAAGCTTTACTTTTTGTGCCCTGTCTCCTGCGGAGCCGCTATTCCCCATGGTCCTTTCAGGAACCCCAGCATCCACTACGGACTCCGAGAAATAGAATTATCGGTAAGTAAATTCTTATTATTTTTATCAATTTACAAAATGCAAAGTGAATGTACAGAGGAGAACTCTAAATAAAATTTAATATCTGGTGTGACCACCTTTTGTCTTCAAACGGCATCAATTCTTTTAAGTACACTTGCACACTGCTTTTGAAGGAACTCTGCGGGGAGGTTGTTCCAAACATCTTGGGGAACTAACCATATATCTTCTGTGGATGTAGGCTTGCTCAAATGTAGGCTTGCTACTTCTGTGGATGTAGGCCTGTCTCTTCATGTGATCGAAGACAGCCTTGATGATGATATCAGGGTTCTGTGGGGGTCCATATCATCCCTTCCAGGACTCCTACTTCTTTACGCCTGCAGATAGTTCTTAATAACATTGACAGTATGTTTGGGGTTGCTGTCCTGCTGCAGAATAAATTTGGAGCCAATCAGATGTCTCCCTGATGCATGATGGATAAGTACCTGCCTGTATTTTGCTACTGCTACCAATAATACAAGATTAAAGGTCTACATACAATATATCACTTCTTTTTACGAATTTAATTTAATTTAAAATTAATTTTTTTTTTTTTTCTAAAACACTTAAAATGTACATCACAGATGCATTGTGGCTTTCGTGAGGCAGATGTGGTCTAAGCTCGCTGTCACACTTAATCAGGGTGAGCTCATTGACAGCTTGTTCAGCCCACTTTTGGTCACGATATTATATCACCCAACACGTTTTGTTATAAAATGACCCTCCAGTTAAACATGCCAATATCACGTCATTTTAAAATGACTTACTGACAGGTCCTTAATCAGTGATAGGACTAATCAGGTCTGGATTTTCTTAACCTCAGCTGGATAATGGAGAGCAGCTTCCCTGCACCAGTGCACAGCTCAAAGGTCAAAAAGTAAAAATTTAAAGTTCCTGCTTGGGCAAAATTATTTGAACGTACAGATATGGAGCTTTAGCGTACTTATTCTTCCTTGGAAATATTTCCAGAGTCTCTAAAATTAAGAGCAGTCTCTCTGACGGAGCAAGTACTTCTAGTAGAATGATCTATTAAAGATTCCTCTTTTCAAGAGGCAGTTATAGAATCTTCTGGTACTGATCAGAGCAGTTTGGTAGATTCTGGATCAAATGTAAAAGGAAGAACCTTAGTCAGCTTCTGGCAGGGTTTTAAGATTTAAACCAAATGTGTGTGTTTTTATTTTCAAAACCACTGTCATGCTGTGACGACAGGCTTAGCGCTGTTAATTCTTAAAAGAAAAAAAGAAGGCCTATTATAAGACAATCCCACTGGTATTTCACATTCTTGTTGGTTGTGGTCAACATCTGCGTGCGCTGAACCAATGTAATAAATTCTCACACACAACCAAAATATAGGGAGGGTGAACCAGATCAGAGAGTTGCTAAATCTACCTAGCATCAGCTAAGACTCCACAAACTCCTTTCCTAAGAATCCTATAGGATGGCAAAAAGCTATTTGGTCAATTTGCCTGCTGTCATGATCCTGGCGGAATCCTGACACACTGTGAAATGCCTGTGGTCAAAATCCTGACTGCCGATAGGATTCCCTCCTGGGTAGTGGTCCCACGCCACCACCCGAGGTGGGCCCGATGCGTGTCGAGCCTGCGAGGGGACACGCTTTGCTCGGCGCAGGTATTCCAGCTGTCGGTATTTTGGCGTCAGCCCGCTGACCACCGGGATCCCGATAGCCGGGATATCCTACTGATCCTGGCAGAAATCCACAATGAACAATCTCAATATTAAAGGATAAACAACTCCAACAAAAAGAGGCAATACACAGATAAACACCTTGTGGTTTATTCTCCTTCATACTTATTTCAAATCAAAACCTTCAGTGCCATTGAGATGTCTTGAGTGTACTTTGTAGGTTTTTAATATGTCTCTCTACATACTGTATATTCAGATTTAAATATGAATAACTAGTTACCAGCCCATCAAAATGATGGAACAACATAACCGTAATGTGAGCGCTTGGAGCTGTGCACACACGAACTGAGCAACACTTGAATTGGTTGGTTGGGTGCCACCTAGTGGCCGTTGGTGCACAAAACACTTAAATTCCCCCCATAGAGGTGAGGAGCAGCGCTTATTATATCGGATAAGTAGTAAAAAAAAAATTATTAAAATTTTTTAAATCATTTGAAAGCCTAAACTTCGGATTGTTTAATGTTAAATCATGGTTGATCAAGGTTTCTTTCAATTTGGTAAGAGTCTCTGAAAGTGGATATTAGAGTATCATGTCCATCCAAAAGTACTGCAATTTCAATGCCAGTAAATGTGTTTTTTAAGGGCTATAGAATTACAAGGGGTGATTACTCTGTGCTGCACATCCCCTGCTGGGTGTCTATTGGATATCTGAGCATGCGATAGTAAGCAGTAGCAGATTCTGCTATTTTGAAGAATCCACTACTGAACCTGAATGAGGTCCAAAGGCCCTGGCAGATCACACACCTGCAGAACTGTTTGACAATAACAGAACAGATAAATGTGGCTTCAGAGTATTTGGGAGACACTTTCTTTGGTTGCAGCTTCCATTGATTCTTGCATATTGGATTTGGCTAGAATAGTAAGATGTATACGTTGACTTACTACTTGGTCAGCAGACATAGAGACCAAGGGCTACATTTACTTAGGCTTTGAAAACATGCAACTGGTGGTGTTTGGCGATAGCAACCAATCAGATTCTGTTCTAGAATTTTAAATTTCTCTAACGTCCTAGTGGATGCTGGGGACTCCGTAAGGACCATGGGGAATAGACGGGCTCCGCAGGAGACAGGGCACTTTAAGAAAGAATTAGGAATACTGGTGTGCACTGGCTCCTCCCTCTATGTCCCTCCTCCAGACCTCAGTTTGAATCTGTGCCCGGACGAGCTGGGTGCACCTTAGTGAGCTCTCCTGAGCTTGCTAAATAGAAAGTATTTTGTTAGGATTTTTTATTTTCAGAGAGATCTGCTGGCAACAGACTCTCTGCTACATGGGACTGAGGGGAGAGAAGCAGCCCTACTAACTGCGGATAGGTCATGCTTCTTAGGCTACTGGACACCATTAGCTCCAGAGGGATCGAACACAGGAAAGCACCCTTGGTCGTCCGATCCCGGAGCCGCGCCGCCGTCCCCCTCGCAGAGCCAGAAGCCGGCGTGAGAAGCAAGAAGACGTCAAAAGCGGCGGCAGAAGACTCCAGTCTTCATATGAGGTAGCGCACAGCACTGCAGCTGTGCACCATTGCCCCCACATTAAACCCACACACTCCGGTCACTGTAGGGCGCAGGGGGGGGGGGGGGTGCGCCCTGGGCAGCAATTGAGAATCTCTTGGCAAAAAGCAGCATATGTACAGTTGGGCACTGTATATATGCATGAGCCCCCGCCATTATTTTACACAAAATCGCGAGACAGAAGCCCGCCGCTGAGGGGGCGGGGCTTCTTCCTCACCAGCGCCATTTTCTCTCCACAGCTCCGCTGAGAGGAAGCTTCCCAGGCTCTCCCCTGCAGATTCACGGTAGAAAGAGGGTAAAAAGAGAGGGGGGGCACATAAATTTAGCGCAAAATCAGTATATACAGCAGCTACTGGGTAAACACTAAGTTACTGTGTAATTCCTGGGTCATATAGCGCTGGGGTGTGTGCTGGCATACTCTCTCTCTGTCTCTCCAAAAGGCCTTGTGGGGGTTCTGTCCTCAAATAGAGCATCCCCTGTGTGTGTGTGGTGTGTCGGTACGCTTGTGTCGACATGTTTGACGAGGAAGGCTATGTGGAAGCAGAGCAGGTACAAATGAATGTGGGATCGCCGCCGACACCCGATTGGATGGATATGTGGTTTTAAATGATGATGTTACTTCCTTGCATAAAAGTTTGGATAAAGCTGAAGCCTTGGGACAGTCAGGGTCTCAACCCATGCCTGATCCTACAGCGCAGAGGCCGTCAGGGTCTCAGAAGCGCCCACTATCCCAAATTGTTGACACAGATATCGACACGGATTCTGACTCCAGTGTCGATGGCGATGATGCAAAGTTGCAGCCTAAAATGGCTAAAGCCATCCGCTACATGATTATAGCAATGAAGGATGTATTGCACATCTCAGAGGAAAACCCAGTCCCTGACAAGAGGGTTTATATGTTTGGGGAAAAAAGGCATGAGGTGACCTTTCCCCCTTCACATGAGTTAAATGAGTTATGTGAAAAAGCTTGGGAATCTCCAGATAGAAAAATGCAGATTTCCAAACTGTTGCTTATGGCGTATCCTTTCCCGCCAGCGGACAGGTTACGCTGGGAATCCTCCCCTAGGGTAGACAAAGCTTTGACACGCTTATCTAAGAAGGTAGCCCTGCCGTCACAGGATACGGCCACCCTAAAAGATCCTGCGGATAGAAAGCAGGAAGGTATACTGAAGTCCGTTTATACACATTCAGGTACCATACTAAGGCCGGCAATTGCGTCGGCCTGGATGTGTAGTGCTGTAGCAGCATGGACAGATACTTTATCTGAGGAACTTGATACCTTGGACAAGGATACTATATTACTGACCCTGGGGCATATAAAAGACGCTGTCCTATATATGAGAGATGCCCAGAGAGACATTAGCCTACTGGGCTCTAGAATAAATGCATTGTCGATTTCTGCCAGAAGGGTCCTGTGGTCTCTGCAATGGACAGGTGATGCCGACTCAAAAAGGCACATGGAGGTTTTACCTTATAAGGGTGAGGAATTGTTTGGGGACAGTCTCTCGGACCTAGTTTCCACAGCTACGGCTGGGAAGTCAAATTTTTTGCCATATATCCTCTCACAGCCTAAGAAAGCACCATATTACCAAATGCAGTCCTTTCGTTCACAAAGAGGCAAGAAAGTCCGAGGCGCGTCCTTTCTTGCCAGAGGCAGGGGTAGAGGAAAGAAGCTGCACAATACAGCTCGTTCCCAGGAACAGAAGTCCTCCCTGGCTTCCATTAAATCCACCGCATGACGCTGGGGCTACACAGGTGGAGCCAGGATCGGTGGGGACGCGTCTCCGAAATTTCAGCCACCAGTGGGTTCGCTCACGGGTGGATCCCTGGGCTATACAGATTGTGTCTCAGGGATACAAGCTGGAATTCGAAGTGATGCCCCCGCACCGTTACCTCAAATCGGCCCTGCCAGCTTCCCCCATAGAGAGGGAAATAGTGTTATCGGCAATTCACAAATTATATCTCCAGCAGGTGGTGGTAAGGGTTCCCCTCCAACAGGGAAGGGGTTACTATTCCACAATGTTTGTGGTACCGAAACCGGACGGTTCGGTCAGACCCATATTGAATTTAAAATCCCTGAACATTTACCTGAAACGGTTCAAGTTCAAGATGGAATTGCTCAGAGCGGTCATTGCAAGCCTGGAAGAGGGGGATTTTATGGTGTCTCTGGACATAAAGGATGCTTACCTGCATGTCCCCATTTATCCACCTCATCAGGAGTACCTCAGATTTGTGGTACAGGACTGTCATTACCAATTCCAGACGTTGCCGTTTGGTCTGTCCACGGCATCGAGAATATTTACCAAGTTAATGGCAGAAATGATGGTGCTTCTGCGAAAGCAAGGAGTCACAATTAACCCATACTTGGACGATCTCCTCATAAAGGCAAGGTCCAGAGAGCAGTTGCTGATCAGCGTAGCACACTCTCGGGAAGTGTTGCAACAGGACGGCTGGATTCTGAATATTCCAAAGTCGCAGCTGATTCCTACGACGCGTCTGCCGTTCCTGGGCATGATTCTGGACACAGACCAGAAGAAGGTTTTTCTCCCGGCGGAGAAGGCTCAGGAGCTCGTGACTCTGATCAGAGACCTCTTAAAACCAAAACAGGTGTCGGTGCATCAATGCACGCGAGTCCTGGGAAAGATGGTGGCGTCATACGAAGCCATTCCCTTCGGCATGTTCCATGCGAGGACCTTTCAGTGGGATCTGTTGGACAAGTGGTCCGGATCGCATCTTCAGATGCAGCGGCTGATCACCCTATCCCCCAGGGCCAGGGTGTCTCTTCTGTTGTGGCTGCAGAGTGCTCACCTTCTCGAGGGTCGCAGGTTCGGCATTCAGGACTGGGTCCTGGTGACCACGGATGCAAGCCTCCGAGGGTGGGGGGCAGTCACACAGGGAAGAAATTTCCAGGGTCTGTGGTCAAGTCAGGAGACTTGTCTGCACATCAATATCCTGGAACTAAGGGCCATATGCAACGCCCTAAGTCAAGCGGAGCCTCTGCTTCGCAATCAACCGGTGCTGATTCAGTCAGACAACATCACCGCGGTGGCTCATGTAAACCACCAAGGTGGAACAAGGAGCAGGGTGGCGATGGCGTAAGCCACCAGAATTCTTCGCTGGGCGGAGAATCACGTAAAAGCACTGTCAGCAGTGTTCATTCCGGGAGTGGACAACTGGGAAGCAAACTTCCTCAGCAGGCATGACCTCCACCCGGGAGAGTGGGGACTTCATCAAGAAGTCTTCACACAGATTACAAATCGTTGGGAACTGCCCCAGGTGGACATGATGGCATCCCGCCTCAACAAAAAGCTACAAATGTATTGCGCCAGGTCAAGAGACCCTCAGGCGATAGCTGTGGACGCACTAGTGACACCGTGGGTGTTCCAGTCAGTTTATGTGTTTCCTCCTCTTCCTCTCATACCCAAGGTGCTGAGAATCGTAAGAAAAAGAGGAGTGAGAACAATACTCATTGTTCCGGATTGGCCAAGAAGAACTTGGTATCCGGAACTGCAAGAAATGCTCACAGAGGACCCATGGCCTCTGCCTCTCAGACAGGATCTGTTGCAACAGGGGTCCTGTCTGTTCGAAGACTTACCGCGGCTGCGTTTGACGGCATGGTGGTTGAACGCCGAATCCTAGCAGAAAAAGGTATTCCGGATGAGGTTATTCCTACGCTAATAAAGGCTAGGAAGGACGTGACGGCTAAACATTATCACCGTATATGGCGAAAATATGTTGCTTGGTGTGAGGCCAGGAATGCCCCTACAGAGGAATTCCAGCTGGGCCGTTTCCTTCACTTCCTACAGTCGGGAGTGACTTTGGGCTTAAAATTGGGGTCCATTAAGGTCCAGATTTCAGCCCTATCCATTTTATTTCAAAAGGAACTGGCTTCTCTTCCTGAAGTTCAGACGTTTGTAAAGGGAGTGCTGCATATTCAGCCCCCTTTTGTGGCACCTTGGGATCTTAACGTGTTGTTGAGTTTCCTGAAATCACACTGGTTTGAGCCACTTAAAACCGTGGAGTTAAAATATCTCACGTGGAAGGTGGTCATGCTATTGGCCTTAGCTTCGGCTAGGCGTGTGTCAGAATTGGCGGCTTTGTTACATAAAAGCCCCTATCTGGTTTTCCATATGGACAGGGCAGAATTACGGACTCGTCCGCAATTTCTGCCAAAAGTGGTGTCATCTTTTCATTTGAACCAACCTATTGTGGTGCCTGCGGCTACTCGTGACTTGGAGGATGCCAAGTTACTAGATGTAGTCAGGGCTTTGAAGGTTTATGTAGCCAGAACGGCTGGAGTCAGGAAAACTGAGTCGCTGTTTATCCTGTATGCATCCAACAAGCTGGGTGCTCCTGCTTCAAAGCAAACTATTGCTCGCTGGATCTGTAACACGATTCAGCAGGCTCATTCTGCGGCTGGATTGCCGCCTCCAAAATCGGTAAAAGCCCATTCCACAAGGAAGGTGGGCTCTTCTTGGGCGGCTACCCGAGGGGTCTCGGCATTACAGCTTTGCCGAGCAGCTACTTGGTCGGGTTCAAACACTTTTGCAAAGTTCTACAAGTTTGATACCCTGGCTGAGGAGGACCTTGTGTTTGCTCATTCAGTGCTGCAGAGTCATCCGCACTTTCCCACCCATTTGGGAGCTTTGGTATAATCCCCATGGTCCTTACGGAGTCCCCAGCATCCACTAGGACGTCAGAGAAAATAAGATTTTACTTACCGGTAAATCTATTTCTCGTAGTCCGTAGTGGATGCTGGGCGCCCGTCCCAAGTGCGGACTTCTTCTGCAATACTTGTATATAGTTATTGCTTCAATAAGGGTTATGTTATGGTTGCATCAGGGTTATCTGATGCTCTGTTGTTCATACTGTTAACTGGGTAAGTTTATCACGAGTTACACGGTGTGATTGGTGTGGCTGGTATGAGTCTTACCCTGGATTCCAAAATCCTTTCCTTGTACTGTCAGCTCTTCCGGGCACAGTTTCCTTAACTGAGGTCTGAAGGAGGGACACAGAGGGAGGAGCCAGTGCACACCAGTATTCCTAATTCTTTCTTAATGTGCCCTGTCTCCTGCGGAGCCCGTCTATTCCCCATGGTCCTTACAGAGTCCCCAGCATCCACTACGGACTACGAGAAATAGATTTACCGGTAAGTAAAATCTTATTTTTTTTTCCCCAGCATGTGTGTTTTAGTAGTCTGTAATAGAACAGTCTTGTTCGTTTTGGGGGGAATGAAAGGGTTATTTTCTTTCACTACCCAACCATCAGGTGAAGTTGGTAGATGGACCTACGCTATATAGCAAATAAATGTAAGCAGGCATACCCAAAATTGAGCCATTGGGTCGAGAAGGGCCTAGTAGTTAATGGACTTCCTACTGGCGTGGAAGTCCGTCAGCTATTATCTGGACAAATGGAAGGAGTAGTCTTCAGACACATTGGTGCCATGCTCATGGAAAGAGGTTATTCCTGTGGATCTGACTTTGGAAGAGAAGTTTTCGGTACAGTACTTGCTGAACAAACCCTTCTCTGGGAATAGCTTTGGAGCCCAATAGAGCAATTCAATTGTTGCTCTGTTCAGGCGCAATGGCTGCCGACGCCTGCATTTCAGCTTGCAGTCCCTGGGGGTGGCGAGCTGAAATGCGCAAAAAGTGACCTGTTTGAGCGCCCAAGCATTATGTTGTCTGGTTTACCTGCTTTACATGGCTAATCTCAACCTCCTATGGGTACGATCAGTGCGGGGGGAAAAAACTATTTAATTGCACCCCACAAATTCCCACCACTTTAGATGGGAGATAGGGGGCACAAAACAATTAAATATTGCCCTCTGTTTTAGGTAGCCCCTAAGTTTGGGAAACATTTTATGGAATGTCAGGACAAGTTAGATCCTAATCTGTTTACTCTAGTTTTGTTACAGGCCATCCAGAAAGGAAGATCCCTTCAAATGGAATGTTTTGCTAAAGGCAAGTTATCTTGTGTAGAAGGATGAGAATTTATGCTCTGAATTAGTGATTTACAGTGGGCGATTCAATTGTTTGCGCTGCTTAGTAATGGGTGCCTGACTGAGCAATTTAATTTATTTTTTTGCCACCTATTTCTTTTCGGGTTTGTCGCACCCAAATGCATGGGGCAGTGGTGCCCAAACTTTTTTGAATCACAGCGCCCTAGAGTATCGGGGGTGTGTTTTTTTTTTTTTTTTTTCCCAAGACCCTTCTAGGTTTAAAGTTTCTTATTGAGAAATTTAGAAATCAATATAAAATTAAGTAAATTGTGTTTATATGGCATCCTTAGGTTCAGTTGTGTGGTGATAGACTAGATTTGCTTCTGTTTGTCCACATATATTATGATTGACAGCCATTAGCACTGGTTTTCCCTATTACATTGACAATAAATAATTTGAATTCGTCCTTGACCACCGACCCAGGGCACCCCTGGAAGTGTCCCAAGGCACCCCAGGGTGCTATGGCACACTGTTTGAGAACCACTGGCATAGGGTTTAGCTGAGCCTATTTCATGGGGTACAAATGCAGTAGTTAGGCTTTTTGGATTTATTTATTTATTTGTTTTCCTTTTTCTATTGCTCCCCTTCAGTCAACCACTTTCTGTGTAGGTGAAGTCATGTCACAGGGCCTGCAAGAGAATCCAGTTTCCAGTGGTTAATTCTCTTCAGCCCTGTCTATAAAAGGCCTAAAATGGTTTCCCTGATTAACAGAATTCTCGTTTAAACACATGAGCCAGAGCTACTAGCATGCTGGGATGTAATTATGTGCTGGCCACAACACCTCCCCCTCTCCATCCCGCTCCCTGAGAATCCCGACAGTCTGCACGCTGACTAGCAGGGACTATTCCCATAACACCCATAGAGTGGGAATAGAACCTGTGCGAGCCCGCAAGGGGCTTGTTGCGCTCAAACCCCCCCCCCCCAGCCCTGCCGGAATTCCGCTGCTGGGATACCGGCGGAGGTATGCTGACCGGTGGACTCCTGACTGCCGGTCACGCATACCCAACTCAGCATACTCGCATCTTATAATTCAGGGATGAAGAGTGAGAAGACCTTTCATAATCTCTCTTGCTTTAATCAATACTTTTTTTCTGTTATCGGACTTTAACAATATTTCTCTATCGTCCTAAGTGGATGCTGGGGTTCCTGAAAGGACCATGGGGAATAGCGGCTCCGCAGGAGACAGGGCACAAAAGTAAAGCTTTTACAGGTCAGGTGGTGTGTACTGGCTCCTCCCCCTATGACCCTCCTCCAGACTCCAGTTAGATTTTTGTGCCCGGCCGAGAAGGGTGCAATTCTAGGTGGCTCTCATAAAGAGCTGCTTAGAGAGTTTAGCTTAGGTTTTTTATTTTACAGTGATTCCTGCTGGCAACAGGATCACTGCAACGAGGGACAGAGGGGAGAAGAAGTGAACTCACCTGCGTGCAGGATGGATTGGCTTCTTGGCTACTGGACATGAAGCTCCAGAGGGACGATCACAGGTACAGCCTGGATGGTCACCGGAGCCACGCCGCCGGCCCCCTCACAGATGCTGAAGCAAGAAGAGGTCCAGAATCGGCGGCTGAAGACTCCTGCAGTCTTCTTAAGGTAGCGCACAGCACTGCAGCTGTGCGCCATTTTCCTCTCAGCACACTTCACACGGCAGTCACTGAGGGTGCAGGGCGCTGGGGGGGGGCGCCCTGGGAGGCAAATGTAAACCTTTAAAAAGGCTAAAAATACCTCACATATAGCCCCAGAGGCTATATGGAGATATTTACCCCTGCCTAAATGTACTAAATAGCGGGAGACGAGCCCGCCGGAAAAGGGGCGGGGCCTATCTCCTCAGCACACGGCGCCATTTTCTGTCACAGCTCCGCTGGTCAGGAAGGCTCCCAGGTCTCTCCCCTGCACTGCACTACAGAAACAGGGTATAACAGAGGGGGGGCAAAATAAATGGCAATATATTAATATAAAAGCAGCTATAAGGGAGCACTTAATCATAAGGCTATCCCTGTCATATATAGCGCTTTTTGGTGTGTGCTGGCAGACTCTCCCTCTGTCTCCCCAAAGGGCTAGTGGGTCCTGTCTTCGTATAGAGCATTCCCTGTGTGTCTGCTGTGTGTCGGTACGTGTGTGTCGACATGTATGAGGACGTTATTGGTGTGGAGGCGGAGCAATTGCCAAATATGAGGATGTCACCTTCTAGGGGGTCGACACCAGAATGGATGCCTTTATTTGTGGAATTACGGGATAGCGTCAACTCGCTTAAGCAGTCGTTTGCCGACATGAGGCGGCCGGACACTCACTTAGTGCCTGTCCAGGCGCCTCAAACACCGTCAGGGGCTGTAAAACGCCCCTTGCCTCAGTCGGTCGACACAGACCCAGACACAGGCACTGATTCCGGTAGTGAAGGTGACGAATCAACCGTATTTTCCAAAAGGGCCACACGTTATATGATTTTGGCAATAAAGGAGATGTTACATTTAGCTGATACTACAGGTACCACTAAACAGGGTATTATGTGGGGTGTGAAAAAAACTACCAGTAGTTTTTACCGAATCAGAAGAATTAAATGACGTGTGTGATGAAGCGTGGGGTGCCCCGATAAAAAACTGCTAATTTCAAAGAAGTTATTGGCTTTATACCCTTTCCCGCCAGAGGTTAGGGAGCGCTGGGAAACACCTCCTAGGGTGGACAAAGCGCTAACACGCTTATCAAAACAAGTGGCGTTACCCTCTCCTGAGACGGCCGCACTTAAAGATCCATCAGATAGGAGGATGGAAAATATCCAAAAAGGTATATACACACATGCAGGTGTTATACTACGACCAGCTATTGCGACTGCCTGGATGTGCAGTGCTGGGGTAGTTTGGTCAGAGTCCCTGATCGAAAATATTGATACCCTGGACAGGGACAATATTTTACTGTCGTTAGAACAAATAAAGGATGCATTTCTTTATATGCGTGATGCACAGAGAGATATCTGCACACTGGTATCACGGGTAAGTGCTATGTCCATTTCGGCCAGAAGAGCTTTATGGACACGACAGTGGACAGGCGATGCGTAGAGGAGTTATTTGGGGTCGGTCTATCGGATTTGGTGGCCACGGCTACGGCCGGGAAATCCACCTTTCTACCTCAAGTCACTCCCCAACAGAAAAAGGCACCGACCTTTCAACCGCAGCCTTTTCGTTCCTTTAAAAATAAGAGAGCAAAGGGCTATTCATATCTGCCACGAGGCAGAGGACGAGGGAAGAGACAGCAACAGGCAGCTCCTTCCCAGGAACAGAAGCCCTCCCCGGCTTCTACAAAAGCCTCAGCATGACGCTGGGGCTTCGCAAGCGGACTCGGGGGCGGTAGGCGGTCGTCTCAAGAATTACAGCGCGCAGTGGGCTCACTCGCAGGTAAATCCCTGGATCCTGCAGATAATATCTCAGGGGTACAGGTTGAAATTAGAGACAGAGCCACCTCGCCGTTTCCTGAAGTCTGCTTTACCAACGTCCCCCTCAGAAAGGGAGACGGTTTTGGAAGCCATTCACAAGCTGTATTCTCAGCAGGTGATAGTCAAGGTACCTCTTCTACAACAAGGGAAGGGGTATTATTCCACTCTTTTTGTGGTACCGAAGCCGGATGGCTCGGTAAGGCCTATTCTAAATCTGAAGTCCTTGAACCTGTACATAAAGAAGTTCAAGTTCAAGATGGAGTCACTCAGAGCAGTGATAGCGAACCTGGAAGAAGGGGACTTTATGGTATCCTTGGACATCAAGGATGCGTATCTCCACGTTCCAATTACCCCTCACACCAGGGGTACCTCAGGTTCGTTGTACAAAACTGTCACTATCAGTTTCAGACGCTGCCGTTTGGTTTGTCCACGGCACCTCGGGTCTTTACAAAGGTAATGGCCGAGATAATATTTCTTCTTCTTCGAAGAAAAGGCGTATTAATTATCCCATACTTGGACGATCTCCTAATAAGGGCAAGGTCCAGAGAACAGCTAGAGATGGGTTTAGCACTATCTCAAGAGGTGCTAAAGCAGCACGGATGGATTCTGAATATTCCAAAATCCCAATTAATGCCGACAACTCGTCTGCTGTTCCTGGGGATGATTCTGGACACAGTTCAGAAAAGGTTTTTCTTCCCGAAGAAAAAGCCAAGGAGTTATCTGACCTGGTCAGGAACCTCCTAAAACCAGGAAAGGTGTCTGTACATCAATGCACAAGAGTCCTGGGAAAAAATGGTAGCTTCTTACGAAGCAATCCCTTTCGGCAGATTCCATGCAAAGGGATCTGTTGGACAAATGGTCAGGGTCGCATCTTCAGATGCACCTGCGGATAACCCTGTCGCCGAGGACAAGGGTATCCCTTCTGTGGTGGTTGCAGGAGGCTCATCTATTGGAGGGCCGCAGATTCGGCATGCAGGATTGGATCCTGGTGACCACGGGTGCCAGCCAGAGAGGCTGGGGAGCAGTCACACAGGGAAGAAATTTCCAGGGAGTGTGGTCGAGCCTGAAAAAGTCTCTTCACATAAGCATTCTGGAACTAAGAGCAATCTACAATGCTCTAAGCCAGGCGGAACCTCTGCTTCAAGGAAGACCGGTGTTGATCCAGTCGGACAACATCACGGCAGTCGCCCATGTAAACAGACAGGGCGGCACAAGAAGCAGGAGGGCAATGGCAGAAGCTGCCAGGATCCTTCGCTGGGCGGAGAATCACGTGATAGCACTGTCAGCAGTATTCATCCCGGGCGTGGACAACTGGGAAGCAGACTTCCTCAGCAGACACGACCTTCACCCGGGAGAGTGGAGACTTCATCCAGAAGTTTTCCACATGCTATTAAACCGTTGGGTAAAACCAATGGTGGACATGATGGCGTCTCGCCTCAACAAAACACTGGACAGGTATTGCGCCAGGTCAAGAGATCCGCAGGCAATAGCTGTGGACGCGCTGGTAACACCTTGGGTGTACCAGTCGGTATATGTGTTTCCTCCTCTGCCTCTCATACCAAAGGTATTGAGGATTATACGGCAAAGTGGAGTAAGACTAGTGGCTCCGGATTGGCCAAGAAGGACTTGGTACCCGGAACTTCAAGAGATGGTCACGGACGATCCGTGGCCTCTACTTCTGAGAAGGGACCTGCTTCAGCAGGGTACTTGTCTTTTTCAAGACTTACCGCGGCTGCGTTTGACGGCATGGCGTTTGAATGCCAGATCCTAAAAGGAAAAGGCATTCCAGAAGAAGTCATTCCTACCTTGATAAAGGCAAGGAAGGAAGTCACCACGAAGCATTATCGCCGTATTTGGCGAAAATGTTGCGTGGTGCGAGCAGCGGAGTGCTCCGATGGAGGAATTTCAACTGGGTCGTTTTCCTACATTTCCTGCAATCAGGATTGTCTATGGGTCTCAAATTGGGATCTATTAAGGTTCAAATTTCGGCCCTATCAATATTCTTCCAAAAAGAATTGGCCTCAGTCCCTGAGGTCCAGATTTTTATCAAAGGAGTACTGCATATACAGCCTCCTGTGGTGCCTAAGGTGGCACCGTGGGATCTAAATGTAGTTTTAGATTTCCTCAAATCAAATTGGTTTGAACCACTAAAGAAGGTGGATTTGAAATATCTCACATGGAAAGTGACTATGTTACTGGCCCTGGCTTCGGCCGGGAGAGTATCTGAACTGGCGGCTTTGTTTTATAAAAGCCCTTATTTAATTTTCCATTCGACATAGGGCAGAGCTGCGGACGCGTCCGCATTTTCTCCCTAAGGTGGTATCAGCGTTTCACCTGAACCAGCCTATTGTAGTGCCTGCGGCTACAGACGACTTGAAGGACTCCAAGTTGTTGGACGTTGTCAGAGCCTTAAAAATATACATTTAAAGGACGGCTGGAGTCAGAAAATCTGACTCGCTGTTTATACTGTATGCACCCAACAAGTTGGGTGCACCTGCTTCTAAGCAGTCGATTGCTCGTTGGATTTGTAACAAAATTCAACTTGTACATTCTGTGGCAGGCCTGCCACAGCCTAAATCTGTTAAGGCCCATTCCGCAAGGAAGGTGGGCTCATCTTGGGCGGCTGCCCGAGGGGTCTCGGCATTACTACTCTGCCGAGCAGCTACGTGGTCAGGGGAGAACACGTTTGTAAATTTTTACAAATTTGATACCCTGGCAAAGGAGGACCTGGAGTTCTCTCATTCGGTGCTGCAGAGTCATCCGCACTCTCCCGCCCGTTTGGGAGCTTTGGTATAATCCCCATGGTCCTTTCAGGAACCCCAGCATCCACTTAGGACGATAGAGAAAATAAGAATTTACTTACCGATAATTCTATTTCTCGGAGTCCGTAGTGGATGCTGGGCGCCCATCCCAAGTGCGGATTATCTGCAATACTTGTACATAGTTATTGTTAACTAATTCGGGTTATTGTTTAGGAAGCCATCTTTCAGAGGCTCCTCTGTTATCATACTGTTAACTGGGTTTAGATCACAAGTTGTACGGTGTGATTGGTGTGGCTGGTATGAGTCTTACCCGGGATTCAAAATCCTCCCTTATTGTGTACGCTCGTCCGGGCACAGTACCTAACTGGAGTCTGGAGGAGGGTCATAGGGGGAGGAGCCAGTACACACCACCTGACCTGTAAAAGCTTTACTTTTGTGCCCTGTCTCCTGCGGAGCCGCTATTCCCCATGGTCCTTTCAGGAACCCCAGCATCCACTACGGACTCCGAGAAATAGAATTATCGGTAAGTAAATTCTTATTTATGGCAGTCCATTGTATCTTATTGCATCATATGGGCAGTTTAGTTAAGCAAATGGAGCCAGATGTTAAAAACATAGTATCAATTAAATACTTAAACAACCACGATACATGGTGCACCACTAGTATAATACATGGCATGCAGGTCTTAGAACGTCCAGCATAACAATCTTAAGGGCCGTATACACGGCCCGATTTGGGGAAAGGTGTGCTGAGCGAATCGTTCAGCACACATCTCTCCCCCTGCACAGCGCGATGTGTGCGGGGGGTGACGGGGGGCCGCTCATTTCACCCAGCGGGTGAAATGAGCGACCTGCTAGACTGAGTCTGCTTAGATTTTAAGCAGCGATCGCTCAGTGAGTACCCCCCTTTAGTGATGCCAATGCCATCCACACCACAGACTCCTACTAAGGTAAATTACTCCCTTCCTTAATTCCCATTAATCGGCTAGTTGTCAATCCACACTAGCAAAGATTAGAAATTTCTGCTAGTGTGATGAGCTATTGTGTAATGAGCTCTGCTGCTTCATTATGTGAAATGGAGAGCTTCTGCACATGAAACAAACGTGATACCACAGCAGTTTTTAAACTAATGCCATGCGTTTTCTACCATGGAAACGGCAGCTGATTTATGGAATTAAGTAACAAAAAAGACCAAAAACTTTATGGCCTGGAGCTATTAATTTATAAAGATTGATACAAATTATAATGGAAAAATAACACGGCAGCAAAAACCACTACACATGCTTGTGAACATATGTTATGGGCCCTACACACTGGCCGATAATAGTGATCGATATGAACGTTCTCGTTCATTAACGAGAACTTGTACATATCTGTCAGTGTGTAGGCATCAACGATGAGCGTCCTCGTTCATCGTTGGTGCCGGGTCGCTTATGCATGCAGGCCAATATGGACAATCTCGTCCATATTAGCATGCACGCATATGGAGCCAGGTGACGTTCACTCCCCCGCCGCTGGGTCGCCTGTCAGCCGTATCAGACGTCTGGCAGCTCGGCGGTGGGTCGCCTAATGTGTAGGGCCCATAAGTTATAAACTGGTCACAAATAACCCAAATTTAATAGAAACCACTTAATATTTAGAGATTTGTGCTATTCTAATTCATCATTTGATACGGGGAAAAAGTACCACTGTTCATACTCTATAGATGATTATTTTTTAACCATTTTTGTTTAAAATAAATATATCATATAGAGCAGTGATGTGGTACCTTTGGCATTCCAGCTGTTGAACTACACATCCCAGCATGCCCTGCTACAGTTAGCATGGCCAAATGGCAAAACTGTAGCAGGGCATGCTGAGATGTGTAGATCAACAGCTAGAGTGCCAAAGGTTCCCTATCACTGATATGGGGAAAAAGTACACTGTTCATTCTCTATATCAGACTATGTATATGATGAATTATAATAGCACAAATCTCTAAATACTAATGGTGCCCATACACTTGTGCGATGCCCCACGACGCAGCGCACACCTGAACTGCCAACGTGATGATCATGCGATAGATCGCATGGTAATCACGTGACGGGCACGTCACCGCCGAGTGGGAGCGATTCGATATATATTAAGTGCAGCACATACTATCTTGAGACGCGAGTCGAGCGGCGTGCTGTGCATCGCGTCGAAAGGTACCTAAAATGTGCATGCAATCCTTCGATTTCTCTCACAGATGCGGTTGAAATCGAAGGTTAGCACAGATTATCTCACAAGTGTATAGGCACCATAAGTGATTTACTGGAATTGTCTGCTACGGAGTAGTTTCTTTGCTTCACTTGGTTGTTCTCTGTACTATCATAGGCATAGTAGGCTGCCACATAGACTGTGTTGAACTAGATTTGTTTGTTTACTTGACAAACTAAAGTAAAATGTATCTTATTTTGTCAAACTAATTTTGCTTGATCTATATTTTAAAATGATCAAGAAATGTTCACGAAGTGTTGTCCATCCTGATGAAATTAACTTTGCGGCGAATTCAATTAGCAGCAGTAATTTACTGCGGACTAATTGATTCCCTGGGGCTATTCGATTAGCCCGAAAGGCAAGTCCACAGGCTGCACTTAACTGGGATTTCTCGAACGTCCTAGTGGATGCTGGGGACTCCGTCAGGACCATGGGGAATAGCGGCTCCGCAGGAGACAGGGCACATCTAAAGAAAGCTTTTAGGATCACATGGTGTGTACTGGCTCCTCCCCCCATGACCCTCCTCCAAGCCTCAGTTAGGTTTTTGTGCCCGTCCGAGCAGGGTGCAATCTAGGTGGCTCTCTTAAAGAGCTGCTTAGAAAAAGTTTTTTAGGTTTTAAATCTCAGTGAGTCCTGCTGGCAACAGGCTCACTGCATCGAGGGACTTAGGGGAGAGATTTTCAACTCACCTGCGTGCAGGATGGATTGGAGTCTTAGGCTACTGGACATAGCTTCAGAGGGAGTCGGAACACAGGTCATCCTGGGGTTCGTCCCGGAGCCGTGCCGCCGACCCCCCTTACAGATGCTGAAGATCGGAGGTCCGGAAACAGGCGGCAGAAGACTCTTCAGTCTTCATGAAGGTAGCGCACAGCACGGCAGCTGTGCGCCATTGTTGCTACACACTTCTCACTGACCAGTCACGGAGGGTGCAGGGCGCTGCTGGGGGCGCCCTGGGCAGCAATATTAAATACCTTTAGTGGCAAAGAATACATCACATATAGCCATTAAGGCTATATGTATGTATTTAACCCAGGCCAGATTTCTCAAAACCCGGGAGAAAAGCCCGCCGGAAAAGGGGCGGAGCTTATTATCCTCAGCACTCAGCGCCATTTTCCTGCTCAGCTCCGCTGTGAGGAAGGCTCCCAGGACTCTCCCCTGCACTGCACTACAGAAACAGGGTAACAAAGAGAAGGGGGGCATAAATTGGCGATATTTATATATTAAAAGCGCTTATAACAAAAACAACACCTTTTAGGGTTGTTTTTATATACATTTATAGCGCTTTTGGTGTGTGCTGGCAAACTCTCCCTCTGTCTCCCCAAAGGGCTAAGGGGGTCCTGTCTTCGATTAGAGCATTCCCTGTGTGGCTGCTGTGTGTCGGTACGTGTGTGTCGACATGTATGAGGACGATGTTGGTGTGGAGGCAGAGCAATTGCCGGTAATGGTGATGTCACCCCCTAGGGAGTCGACACCGGAATGGATGGCTTTAGTTATGGAATTACGTGATAATGTTAGTACATTACAAAAGTCAGTAGACGAAATGAGACGGCCGGAAAACCAGTCAGTACCGGCTCAGGCATCTCAGACACCGTCAGGGGCTGTAAAACGTCCCTTACCTCAGTCAGTCGACACGGGTACCGACACAGATGAATCTAGTGTCGACGGTGAAGAAACAAACGTATTTTCCAACAGGGCCACACGTTATATGATCACGGCAATGAAGGAGGCTTTGCAGATCTCTGATACTGCTGGTACCTCAAAAAGGGGTATTATGTGGGGGGTGAAAAAACTACCTGTAGCTTTTCCAGAATCAGAGGAATTGAATGACGTGTGTGATGAAGCGTGGGTTAACCCAGATAGAAAACTGCTAATTTCTAAGAAGTTATTGGCATTATACCCTTTCCCACCAGAGGTTAGGACGCGCTGGGAAACACCCCCTAGGGTGGATAAGGCGCTCACACGTTTATCAAAGCAAGTGGCGTTGCCGTCTCCTGATACGGCCGCCCTCAAGGATCCAGCGGATAGGAGGCTGGAAACTAACCTGAAAAGTATATACACTCATACTGGTGTTATACTGCGACCGGCAATAGCCTCAGCCTGGATGTGCAGTGCTGGGGTAGTGTGGTTGGATTCCCTGACTGAAAATATTGATACCCTGGATAGGGACAGTATTTTATTGACTCTAGAGCAATTAAAGGATGCGTTTCTTTATATGCGAGATGCTCAGAGGGATATTTGTACTCTAGCATCAAGAGTAAGTGCGATGTCCATATCTGCCAGAAGAAGTTTATGGACGCGACAGTGGTCAGGTGATGCGGATTCCAAAAGGCATATGGAAGTGTTGCCATATAAAGGAGAGGAATTATTTGGGGTCGGTCTATCGGATCTGGTGGCCACGGCAACTGCCGGCAAATCCACTTTTTTACCTCAGACCCCCTCCCAACAGAAAAAGACACCGTCTTTTCAGCCGCAGTCCTTTCGCTCCTATAAAAACAAGCGAGCAAAAGGACAGTCTTATCTGCCGCGAGGCAGAGGAAAGGGTAAGAGAGGGCAGCAAGCAGCCCCTGCCCAGGACCAGAAGCCCGCCCCGGGTTCTACAAAGCCATCAGCATGACGCTGGGGCTTTACAAGCGGACTCAGGAGCGGTGGGGGGTCGACTAAAGATTTTCAGCAATCAGTGGGCTCGCTCACAGGTGGACCCGTGGATCCTGCAGATAGTATCTCAGGGTTACATGTTGGAGTTCGAAAGGTCTCCCCCTCGCCGGTTCCTAAAGTCTGCTTTACCAACGTCTCCCTCAGAAAGGACGACGGTATTGGAAGCCATTCACAAGCTGTATTCTCAGCAGGTGATAGTCAAGGTACCCCTCCTACAACAGGGAAAGGGGTATTATTCCACACTATTTGTGGTACCTAAGCCGGACGGTTCGGTAAGACCTATTCTAAATCTGAAATCCTTGAACCTGTACATACAGAAATTCAAGTTCAAGATGGAGTCACTCAGAGCAGTGATAGCGAATCTGGAAGAAGGGGACTTCATGGTGTCCCTGGACATAAAAGATGCTTATCTGCATGTCCCAATTTACCCCTCACACCAAGGGTATCTCAGGTTCGTGATACAAGACTGTCATTATCAGTTTCAAACGCTGCCGTTTGGTTTGTCCACGGCCCCTCGGGTCTTTACCAAGGTAATGACCGAAATGATGGTTCTTCTACGAAGAAAAGGCGTATTAATTATCCCTTACTTGGACGATCTCCTGATAAGGGCAAAGTCCAGAGAACAGCTGGAAGTCGGTGTAGCACTAACCCAAGTAGTGCTTCAGCAACACGGGTGGATTCTGAATCTTCCAAAATTTCAATTGACCCCGACAACACGTCTGCTGTTCCTGGGAATGATTCTGGACACGGTTCAGAAAAAGGTGTTTCTCCCGGAGGAGAAAGCAAGGGAGTTATCCGAACTGGTCAGGAACCTCCTAAAACCAGGAACTGTGTCAGTACATCAATGCACAAGAGTCCTGGGAAAGATGGTGGCTTCTTACGAAGCAATTCCATTCGGCAGATTCCATGCACGAACATTTCAGTGGGATCTGCTGGACAAATGGTCCGGATCGCATCTGCACATGCATCAGCGGATAACACTGTCACCAAGAACAAGGTTGTCTCTCCTGTGGTGGTTGCAGAGTGCCCATCTGTTAGAGGGCCGCAGGTTCGGCATACAGGACTGGGTCCTGGTGACTACGGATGCCAGCCTACGGGGCTGGGGAGCAGTCACACAGGGAAGAAACTTCCAGGGTGTATGGTCAGACCTGGAGACGTCTCTTCACATAAATATACTGGAGCTAAGAGCGATATACAATGCTCTAAGCTTGGCAAAACCGCTGCTTCAGGGTCAGCCGGTGTTGATCCAGTCGGACAACATCACGGCAGTCGCCCACGTAAACAGACAAGGCGGCACGAGAAGCAGAAGAGCAATGACAGAAGCTGCAAGGATTCTTCGCTGGGCGGAAAATCATGTCATAGCACTGTCAGCAGTGTTCATCCCGGGAGTGGACAACTGGGAAGCAGACTTCCTCAGCAGACACGACCTTCACCCGGGAGAGTGGGGACTTCATCCGGAAGTTTTCCACATGATTGTGAATTGTTGGGAAAAACCAAAGGTGGATACGATGGCGTCTCGCCTCAACAAAAAACTGGACAGATATTGCGCCAGGTCAAGAGACCCTCAGGCAATAGCTGTGGACGCTCTGGTAACACCATGGGTGTACCAGTCAGTGTATGTGTTTCCTCCTCTGCCTCTCATACCAAAGGTACTGAGAATTATTCGGAAAAGGGGAGTAAGAACAATACTAGTGGCTCCGGATTGGCCAAGAAGAACTTGGTATCCGGAACTTCAAGAGATGCTCACGGAGGATCCGTGGCCTCTACCTCTAAGAAGGGATCTGCTTCAGCAGAGACCTTGTATGTTCCAAGACTTACCGCGACTGCGTTTGACGGCATGGCGGTTGAACGCCGGATTCTAAAAGAAAAGGGCATTCCAGAGGAAGTTATTCCTACCTTGATTAAGGCTAGGAAGGAAGTGACCGCACAACATTATCACCGCATTTGGAGAAAATATGTTGCGTGGTGTGAAGCCAAGAAGGCCCCAACGGAAGAATTTCAATTGGGTCGATTCTTACATTTCCTGCAGGCAGGATTGTCTATGGGCCTCAAATTGGGGTCTATTAAAGTTCAAATTTCGGCCTTATCAATCTTCTTCCAGAAGGAATTGGCTTCAGTGCCTGAAGTACAAACTTTTGTCAAGGGTGTACTACATATACAGCCCCCGATTGTGCCCCCAGTGGCACCGTGGGATCTAAACGTAGTTTTGGATTTTCTCAAATCTCATTGGTTTGAGCCTCTCAAATCGGTAGATTTGAAGTATCTTACATGGAAAGTAACCATGCTACTGGCCCTGGCTTCAGCCAGGAGAGTTTCAGAGTTGGCGGCTTTATCGTACAAAAGCCCATATCTGATTTTCCATTCGGACAGGGCAGAACTGCGGACACGTCCTCATTTTCTCCCTAAGGTGGTTTCGGCTTTTCACTTGAACCAGCCTATTGTGGTGCCTGCGGCTACTAGCGACTTGGAGGACTCCAAGTTACTGGACGTTGTCAGAGCATTAAAAATATATATTTCAAGGACAGCTGGAGTCAGAAAATCTGACTCGTTGTTTATATTGTATGCACCCAACAAGATGGGTGCTCCTGCGTCTAAGCAGACGATTGCGCGTTGGATCTGTAGCACAATCCAACTTGCACATTCTGTGGCAGGCCTGCCACAGCCTAAATCTGTAAAGGCCCACTCCACAAGGAAGGTGGGCTCATCTTGGGCGGCTGCCCGAGGGGTCTCGGCATTACAACTTTGCCGAGCAGCTACGTGGTCAGGGGAGAACACGTTTGTAAAATTTTACAAATTTGATACTCTGGCTAAGGAGGACCTGGAGTTCTCTCATTCGGTGCTGCAGAGTCATCCGCACTCTCCCGCCCGTTTGGGAGCTTTGGTATAATCCCCATGGTCCTGACGGAGTCCCCAGCATCCACTAGGACGTTAGAGAAAATAAGAATTTACTTACCGATAATTCTATTTCTCATAGTCCGTAGTGGATGCTGGGCGCCCATCCCAAGTGCGGATTGTCTGCAATACTTGTACATAGTTATTGTTACAAAAATCGGGTTATTATTATTGTTGTGAGCCATCTTTTCAGAGGCTACTTCGTTTGTTATCATACTGTTAACTGGGTTCAGATCACAAGTTGTACAGTGTGATTGGTGTGGCTGGTATGAGTCTTACCCGGGATTCAAGATCCTTCCTTATTGTGTACGCTCGTCCGGGCACAGTACCTAACTGAGGCTTGGAGGAGGGTCATGGGGGGAGGAGCCAGTACACACCATGTGATCCTAAAAGCTTTCTTTAGATGTGCCCTGTCTCCTGCGGAGCCGCTATTCCCCATGGTCCTGACGGAGTCCCCAGCATCCACTACGGACTATGAGAAATAGAATTATCGGTAAGTAAATTCTTATTTTCTTTTCGGGTCTGCGAAGACCCGAAAAGAAATACACAATAAATAGCCTGCTAACGGGTGCAAACACATTAACACACAGGTCTGTGAACTTTTTCAGGATTCTATAACCCCGTACACACGGGGGAGATGTGTGCTGAGCGAACTAGCACAGATTGCTTGGCAAACATCTCTTCCCCGGCTCAGTGAGGGGGGACGACAGGGGGGCCTCTCATTTCACCCAGCGGTGAAATGAGCAACTCTCTAGATTTGGCATGCATGCCAAAGCTAGAGCCGGTGATGGCGACGTGCAGGACCGTGCATCATTGTCACCAACACCCTACACACGGAGAGATCCATGCTTAATTTCTAAGCATTCTAGTCAGATTGATTAGAATGTAATCACGGATCTATCCGTGTACACCCCCCTTGTGTGTTAGCGCCCGATAATATGTTAATTTAATAGGTGACAGAAAAGATCTGTTCTTGAATAGCCCCGGACTTTAAAGCCTGAGGCCACCACCTTTTTTCACCCTCATTAAATTAATGTGGCTAATTGAATTGGGCCCTTATATGCTACTGTTATGGGTAAAATAGAGTCTCAAATGAAAAAGTTCACTGCATTACATGTGTGTTTATGCTAAGCGTGGTTAAGCAGATCTCAGAATAATCCTATCAGTCAATCAAATGTTTCCAGGATCTGTTGTAATCTCCTGCTTTGTGGTGCAATCTGTGATAATGCTGGATTATTAGGACAGTGAGACATGCTTGGTTTGTTTTACACATGAGGTCTGTGTAGAAAGTGTTTGGATGTTACAGTTGGTAAGGTGAACTATTTCTTGCTTACTTATTTGCACCACTTTTTCCCGACCTGATATTTTACTTTAGAAGCCGATGGGTGCAGGGATCAATGACCCCTTCTCCTTATAGTATTTGAAATATGCCTTTTTGGCTCATTTCATACCCCCCCAAAAAAAAAATAATAAAAAAAATTGTGCCTTTTTATAGAATATAAATTCATTTTACTGCTTGATATTTTCACCTATTTTTATGACTTTGGGGTATATGCAATTGCGGTCGAATTCCCGAAATTGTCGAATTTCGGGTCATTTTCGACCAAAAAAAAAAATCGCCTATGCAATTCAGTGCTTTCCGACCAAAAAACGGACTTTCAAAATTCGACTTTTTGAAATTCGACTTTTTGCAAATTCGACTTTTCTGCAATGATACAAGTGCTGCAATTCGACCAAAGCATATTCAATTCAAGTTTTGAAATTCGACAGCAGTGCTTTTAGACAGCAAATTCGTCATTTTCAATCCGCCACACTTTGGAGGGTGAAAACAAATAAAAAAATTTTAAACATGTTTTTTTTTGTGTGTTTTTTGGGGGGAATAGCAGATCTATTTATATTAGAAGGGATTAGGTACTTTTTTTTTTTTTTTTTTTTGGAGGCACAAATATTATTTATATATTTTTTAAAATATATATATATATATTTTTTTTTTTTTTTTATGCTGGAACGGTGAAATCATAAAAAAAAATGGCGTGGGGTCCCCCCTCCAAAGCATAACCAGCCTCGGGCTCTTCGAGCTGGTCCTGGTTCTAAAAATGCGGGGAAAAAATTGACAGGGGATCCCCCGTATTTTTAAAACCAGCACCGGGCTCTGCGCCTGGTGCTGGTGCCAAAAATACGGGGGACAAAAAGAGTAGGGGTCCCCCGTATTTTTAACACCAGCATTGGGCTCCACTAGCTGGACAGATAATGCCACAGCCGGGGGTCACTTTTATGCCGTGCCCTGCGGCCGTGGCATTAAATATCCAACTAGTCACCCCTGGCCGGGGTACCCTGGGGGAGTGGGGACCCCTTCAATCAAGGGGTCCCCCCCCCCCCAGCCACCCAAGGGCCAGGGGTGAAGCCCGAGGCTGTCCCCCCCCCCCCCCCCCCCCCCCATCCAATGGGCTGCGGATGGGGGGGCTGATAGCCTTTTGTGATAATAAAAAGATATTGTTTTTTCCAGTAGTACTACAAGTCCCAGCAAGCCTCCCCCGCAAGCTGGTACTTGGAGAACCACAAGTACCAGCATGCGGGAGAAAAACGGGCCCGCTGGTACCTGTAGTACTACTGGGAAAAAAATACCCAAATAAAAACAGGACACACACACCGTCGACAGTAAAACTTTATTTCATACGTCGACACACACATACTTACCTATGTTCACAAGCCGACATCGGTCCTCTTCTCCATGTAGAATCCACGGATACCTGAAAAGAAAAGATCAATATACTCACCTCAGCCATGGTCCAGAGATAAATCCACGTACTTGGCAAAAAAACAAACCGAACACCCGCTCCATGCCGGACTGAAAGGGGTCCCATGCTGACACATGGGACACCTTTCCACGAATGAGACCTGTCAGTGACAGCTGTCACAGAAAGGTCTCTAAGCCAATCAGGAAGCGCAACTTCGTTGCGCTCACCTGATTGGCTGTGCGCTGTCTGTACTGTGACAGCACATCGCAAAGCCGCTCCATTACTTTCAATGGTGGGAACTTAGCGGCTAGCGGTAAGGTCACCCGCCGGTCAGCGGCTGACCGGCGGGTGACCCCACCGCTACCCGCAAAGTTCCCACCATTGAAAGTAATGGAGCGGCTTTGCGATGTGCTGTCACAGTACAGACAGCGCACAGCCAATCAGGTGAGCGCCACGGAAGTAGCGCTTCCTGATTGGCTGAAGGGTCGTCAGTGACAGGAGTCACGTGATGTCCCGGCATTCGGGAGAAAGGGGTCTGATGTGAAAACATTGGACCCCTTTCTAGTCCGGTATGGAGCGTGTTTTTGCGTGTTGTTTAAAAAAAAAAAGTACGTGGATTTTACTCTCTGGACGTGGATTTATCTCTGGACGCTGGAAGGTGAGTATAATTTTTTCACAGGTACCCTCGGATCGTCGGAGACCGTGGCAGTCGGCGTGTCAACATAGGTAAGTATGTGTGTGTCGGTAGTGTGTAATAAAGTTTTACTATCAAGGTGTGTGTGTCCTGTTTTTATTTGGGTATTTTTTTCCCAGTAGTACTACAGGTACCAGCGGACCCGTTTTTCTCCCGCATGCTGGTACTTGTGGTTCTCCAAGTACCAGCTTGCGGGGGAGGCTTGCTGGGACTTGTAGTACTGCTGGAAAAAACAATATCTTTTTATTATCACAAAAGGCTATCAGCCCCCCCATCCGCAGCCCATTGGATGGGGGGGGACAGCCTCGGGCTTCACCCCTGGCCCTTGGGTGGCTGGGGGGGGGGACCCCTTGATTGAAGGGGTCCCCACTCCCCCAGGGTACCCCGGCCAGGGGTGACTAGTTGGATATTTAATGCCACGGCCGCAGGGCACGGCATAAAAGTGACCCCCGGCTGTGGCATTATCTGTCCAGCTAGTGGAGCCCGATGCTGGTGTTAAAAATACGGGGGACCCCTACTCTTTTTGTCCCCCGTATTTTTGGCACCAGCACCAGGCGCAGAGCCCGGTGCTGGTTTTAAAAATACGGGGGATCCCTGGCCAATTTTTCCCCTGCATTTTTAGAACCAGGACCAGCTCGATGAGCCCGAGGCTGGTTATGCTTTGGAGGGGGGACCCCACGCCATTTTTTTTTCGGGTTTTTCACGTTTTTTACCGTTTTTTAAAATCGCGGCAAAATCCGCCAAATCGGCCGATTTTCGCCCGCGACTCTGGCGAATCCGTTTTTCATTGAATATGGTGAATTCCGGAAGCCACCTTCCGGGATTCACCTGTCGAATTGAGTCGAATTAAAAAACGGCGAAAATTGCCGCGAATTCGACCGCAATTGCATATACCCCTTTATCTCCTAGCTTTTAAACTGTATATGGGAAGCAGGCTCCATGAAGGCCACAAACGACACGCTCTAGCCTTCATTTGCGCCTACCATCTGCTACCTGCTTTGTGGTCAGATTGGTTTGTTACAGCTAATAACACAATTTTAATTTGTCTTCTGATATGTTACAATTCGTGGTCTCTTTGATTTTGTGTTTAAAAATTTTTTTTTTTTTTTAAATGGTAGTGAAATGGCCATGTGGCCTCTGAAGTTTATCAGGTCTCCTGTCACAGCTTAATTATTCATTTGACATGGCTAAGTATGCTAATTTGCCTAGCTACCCACTGCAAGAAGTCTTGTTTACAGTTTTTTGCACAGCTTTTGCATAACTTTGCTTCAATGGGGTCAATTCTATTCTCCGACAGTTGAATAGCGTCGGGAATTAGCTCCCGACGCTATTCAATTCAGCTCCAGTTAAGTCGGCGATGGCCCGTTTTCGCCGACTAAACAGGTTAAATTGTCGGGAGAACGGGCATTCTCCGACTTAACTCCCCGGCGCGAGGCTGATTCCCGACAGAATCAGCCTCGCGCTGGCAGCACTTTTGTCGGATTTCCTCTCTCATCCCCTGGGGGTGAGAGAAGAATTCCCGACAATTGGTGTCACTTGTCGCTGTATTGAATAGCGCCGGGAGCTAACTCCCAGCTCTATTCAACTGTCGGTGAATTGAATCGACCCCAATGGGGTCGAGTCAATTCACTGACAGTTGAATAGCGCCAGGAGTTTGCCCTCGGCGCTATTCAATACAGTGACGAGTGACCCTCAATTGTCGGGAATTCTTCTCTCACCCACGGGGGACGATAGAAGAAACACGACAAAAGTGCGGCCGGTGCGAGGTTGATTCTGTCGGGAATCAGCATCGCGCTGGGGAGTTAAGTCGGAGAATGCCCGTTCTCCCGACAATTCAACCTGTTTAGTCGGCGAGAACGGGCCATCGCTGACTTAACTGGAGCTGAATTGAATAGCGTCGGGAGCTAATTCCCGGCGCTATTCAACTGTTGCTGAATTGAATCGACCCCATTGTATATTTTTCCCAGCCCTGCACACTTATGCCCAGATTTATCAAACCTTGGAGAGTGATAAATAGCACAGTGATAAAGTACCAACCAATCAGCATGTAAGTGTAATTTCTATAACGTCCTAGTGGATGCTGGGGACTCCGTAAGGACCATGGGAATAGCGGGCTCCGCAGGAGACTGGGCACTCTAAAGAAAGATTTAGTACTATCTGGTGTACACTGGCTCCTCCCTCTATGCTCCTCCTCCAGACCTCAGTTAGAATCTGTGCCAGGCCAGAGCTGGGTGCTCCTAGTGGGCTCTCCTGAGCTTGCTAGAAAAGAAAGTATTTTGTCAGGTTTTTTATTTTCAGAGAGCTTCTGCTGGCAACAGACTCTCTG